>NW_021833648.1:57500-80000 GCF_006345805.1 Octopus sinensis
GTCCCGCATCCTAATTCTCGCGGGATGCCCCTCAGAGTCGCCAGCTTCCGCAGTAGTGGCTCAAGAGTCAATACGTATAGAAAGCGCCAGAGGGGGCATCCCTGACGGACCGAACGTGCAATGTCGAAGGGGTACGATAGATGTCCATTTACGCGAATTACCGAACGGATGCCTCTGTACAAGGCAGCTATCCAGCCGCGGAAGACGGGACCGAAACCAGCCGCTCTCAGGACCGCCTCCAAGTATCGATGGTCTACCTATCAAAGGCTTTCGATTGATCCAAGTTGATCAGGGCCCCACCCATGCCAGATTCGTTAACTACCCTGTCTATGATGTAGCGCATCAGATGGAGGTTGTTCATGGATGCTCCGGCCCGGCACAGCGCACGTTTGCGTTGTCGACCAGTTTCTCGATGACAAGCGCCAACCTCTTGGCTAACACCTTTGTCAAAATTTTCAGGTCTGCATTGAGCAGAGTGATTGGCCTAAAGTTATCTATAATGTTTCCCTTGTTTGGATCTTTCTTCAGCAGAGTTACAGCTCCTCGACTCACAAAACCGGGTATGCTCCCGTTTTGCTGCCAGTTGCAGTATACCGCTGCCAAGACGTCTCCAAACAAGTCTGGCATACAATAGTAAAATTCGTAGGGTAGACCATCCAAACCTGGTGATTTGTCCCTCGAGCATCTGCCATCGCTTCCCGCACTTCCGCCGCCGTGATGGCACCTTCGCAGCACCCTGCCTTTCTTGTCGAGAGTCGTGGCAGGCTATGTAGGTAGGCACTGAAGTCTACCCTACGTTCTTGCCCTCCACTCGTCCCGAACAGTCGGGCAAAATGCTGCTGAAAAGCCCTCACACTTTTACTTGGCTCGAGCAATTCGCGCCCCTGTACATCTACCAGTGACCGAATGGTGGCTTTGTTGCCCTGTTGCGCCTCTGCCACCCGGGCCTCTCTCGCGGCTCCAACACCTTCGTTCCTTAGAGCACGCATCCTAGCTCTGACAGCACATCCTTCGTGTTTGGCGTTGAAGTGTTGGTCGAGGGCCAACCTCGCCGCCAAAACGTCGGATGCGATGCCGCTTCTAATTGCCTCTTCTAGCTTCTTAACTAGCTCACCCTCTACTCTATTTCTATCTATGGCTAGTGCTTTGCTGTACCTAATCGCTTCTGCTTTTACTGCTCTCTTGAGGGCAAACCACCATTTGTTGTTGATGATGGCTCCCGTCAAAGCCCTCTTTACTAGTGTGCTAATCCGGTCTCTGAAAACTTGTCTGGACGGAATGATGCGTTCAGTTTCCAGTACCCAGGACCCTGTCTATGTGCCTTATCTAAGTCTAGCGTACACGTCACCAATTTGTGATCCGTGTAGCTGACTGTGTGGAATTGTGGACATCCTAAGTCATCCTTGTCTACTGTCCTACACAGTATCCTATCTAGATACGATCTCGACGACCCACTGCGGTTGCTCCACGTCCACGTTGGTGCATTTGGGTGGTCGAGTCGGTACCTGTCAGACAGTTGGAATCGTCTGAGCAGGTCTCTGAGGCATTTGCATTCCCTTCTGTTTCTGTCTCTACCCACGTAATCTACATGCGTGTCCAAGGTAGCATTCCAATCCCCCACTAAGAGTAAAGGACGAGACGTTCCCAAGAATACTTCTAGACGTCGAAAGAAATCCGCCCGACCTGTTAAGGGCGGTGCGTAGACTGATACGAGTCGAAAAGCGCACCCATTGCTGCCGTCAACATCCAGAACGATCAGTCTACCCTCCGGGTCTACGAATATCGTCTTGACTTCGAGATCCAGGCTCTTGTGAAAAAGTACCGCGGTGCCACTACCGCCCATCCTCGGCAGACAGGGAGCGAAATAAATGTTAAACTGTCCGCCAAACATGGACTTTAGGGCCCGTGGCTCGTGGAGTCTGGTCTCACTTATGGCTATGATTCCCAAATCATGTGACTTGATGTCATTTAGGAGGTATCCTTGTTTCCAAGGAGACCCTAAGCCACGCGCATTCACACACCAATCTTGACCATGATTCTATTGGGGTGTGTGCTTTAAAACACACAAATGAAAGTACAGAGAGTTACTTACTTGTGTCGAAAGTTTTGGCTTCCTCCTCTTTCTTTGATGTGTCTTCGAGGAGGTTTCTATATAGTTTTTGGGACAGATATTTCTGGAAACCCCCTACACAGCATTTGGGAAGAGGCTTTGAGTTTGTGGTGTTGTGTTTGTGTGATGTGTAGTATTTTGATGTGTTTGGGTGGTGTAGTGCGTGGATATTGCTATTTTTAAGTCATCTTCACAAATGTTTGTGTATCCTGTGATGTACTCCATTAGTTTGGAGTCTTTTGTGTCTATCGCTGATAGCATTGTTTTTGTGGTGTTGGTGCTTGTTTTGTTGTGTATGGAGTTTTCAGGTTCAGGTATCTCCCTGCTTTGGTTGCGATTTCTTGTTTGGTTTTTCTTGATCTTTTTCTTTTACCCCCTGTGGCTATTTGCCATTCTGTCGAACTTTCATCGTTCATCGTTAATGAAATCTGACGAATCAGCAGGGGGCAAGGGTAAAGCGTCTGGGTGTGTTTGTGCGGTTGTAGATATTGTTGTGGTGCGCGGGAGGGTGTTGCTGGGGGGTTTGTTGTGGTTATTGTCTCTCCTACATCCTTGGTGCTTGTCTTCTTCGTTGTTATTCTTGTGTTGGAATTGGTTTATTTGTTGTTGGTGGTGATGATTCTTGTTCTTGGGGCGCTGGTGTTGGTGTTGTTTGGTTGGGTTGGCTTGTTCTTTGTTGTTTTTCCTGCATTTCCGCATACAGCTTCTTGACTAGCTGTCCATATTGTGGTGTGGGCAATAATCCTGGCTTTTGTGATTTTCCTGTGGCTGTTGTTGTTGTTGTAATTTTGCGGCAGATTTGCACTCCTTTTTGAGGTGTGCCTCACTGCCACATGTATAGCATCGTGGCCTTCTGCCCTCGACTACTACGTATAACTTGCGGCCATCCTCAAGATGTACGTGGGTGGGGATTTTATTTATGTCCTCTTGACTTATGTGGAAGAGGAACTCTATTCTCTTTCCCAGCCAGTCCTTGTTTTCCGAAACACCGATGTCTAGGATGTTTAAGTCCTCCATTTCGGATGTTAAGGCGGATGCTATCCACAGTGTTGTAGTCACTTGGGGGACACCACTGATAATGACTTTCGTCACCTTCTGGCCGAGGTAACTCGGTGTCAACGTTAGTTCATCAGAATGAAGGGTTATCGTTGAGAATTTCTTCGCCAACTCTTCATTCTGAAAAACCACCTGTACGTGTGCGAACTTGTTCGCCCAAGTCACACAATCCTTGTATCCCCAGATGGGGCGTAAGCACTTTTCGACTTTGTCTGTGCTTGCCTTTTCTGGACTTTTAGTTTTTTTGTTTGTGATTTTATATACAATTGTCTTTTTTTTTCCTCATTCAGTATGTGCTGAGGTATGTGTAAGAGTATTTTTCCGTTTTGATTTGTAATAAGTTTCTGCAATCTTTAATCTGTTGTGTAGTAAACGAACTTTTGTTACCTTTTCTTTTATCGCCTCGGCGAAGTTTGTTGTTGCTTTGTTATTGTTGTTACTACTTGCCGGTGGTGTTGGTGTTGATGGCAGGGGTGTGGGTTGTAGGTTTGTGGTTGCTGATTATGCAACTAGCAAGGGGTGGGAAATTGCCTGCGTAATTAGTCCTGCATTAGCGCAAATTTCGGCATTTCGTTTGCTTGTCGTCGTCGTTATTTTTTCCACTTGTTGGTGATGGAGTGAGCAGTGGTTGAAGGGAATTGTTGTTGTCGTCGTCGTCGTTGTTGTTGTTGTTTTGTTTGTTGTGTTATTGTCGTTCTTGGTGACGGTGGTGGTGTTAGTAGTATTAGTAGCATTGACGGCACGGTCTTTGGTGGCGGTGATGGTGGTGTTGGTATTGTTATTGGTGGCGTTGTCTTTAGTAGGGATAGCAGTTTCAGTAGCAGATTCTGCCATGGTGTTGCTGTCAGTGTTGGTGGTGGACTTACTGATGGTGTTGACGGTGCTTGGCCTTGCGACCTTTGTTTTGTATTTGTTGCTGTTGTCGATGTTGATGGTGGTGGGGTTGTCAGGTTCAGCATATGCTAACAGAGCATCCTGTTTTTCTGTTTCTGCGTCACGCTTGACTTGCACCTCAGCCTCGTGGTGGCCAGTGGCCATTTTGGAAATAAAATGGCTAAATGAAACCACGAAGGCTATGAGAATTTTTTCTTTTAATTTTGCCCACAAGGGGAAAAATTTTGTGTCGATATTTATCAAAGGTTTACAGTGGATGTTGTTGCACAACTTTTAAGCACAAAACGTTTGTCAATATACACTTTTGAAACGTACAAAAATACCAACTTACGTGGAGCCCATTTGACTTGCGTCCGTCTGTCAGAGAGAGATAGATAGATAGTGGTAGAGTGTCACTTGGTGGCTTGCATGTTGCATTGATGTTCGTAAGATTATGGTTTGAATTTCACGTTGCTCCAGTTCACTCAGCTGGCAAAAATGAGTAACCCTACGAATAACAAACTTCCAGTCTATGGTAGGGAGAGGGGAAGAATATATACACAACAGAATCTAGGAAACCGGTTTATGGGCTTATGGCATGGGTTGGCCCTTTGGTCCTTTTTTATTATATGTACACATACATACACACACACAAACCAGTATTAGTAGAACTTCTTAAATTATCTGTCAATTTTCGAGCAAAATTTACCATATATACTTTTGTTCATCAGTGTTAACTACCAAATCGTTTGAAGGATCTTTTATATATCTAGCGTTTCTGCGGATTTTAATTCAAAGAATTTCAGGTTTCATTCATCAATTGCCCTTTTCTGCCTCTTCAGTAAACATACATCTCTTGCAGTTTTTGAGTATATTACCCAACGTTTCTCGAGTCCATAGCCATCTTACACAAGAACGTTATACGTTTATATGTAATCTAGCAAAATATTTTTTAAAAAACACTTTTTTCTTTCCTGAATACCAAAGTTCCCCCAACTCTTGAGCGTTATTAGTGAAGTTTGTGGTCGATTGTCATGAAGTATGATTGGGCTTCTTCTGCTGATCTGTCTGGTATGGAGGAATAGCAATTTTTCGTTCATTTTGGCAATTTCACGACAATACGCTTCTGCAGTAATGGTTTTTTCCGGTTTTTAAGAAGATATAGTGAAAGTGTCCAGCAGTACACCACCAAACAGTTACCATAAACTTCTTTTGGAAGAGCTCGGTTTAGGGAAGGTTTTTCGATGCTTCATTTTGGCCTAACCACTGCGAAGAAGATTTTTTATTATTGTACAGAACCCACTTTTCATCGTAAGTTACAATACGGTCGAGAAATGAATCGTCTGGTTACGGAGAAGAAGCGACGACCAAATTTCATACCTGCGCAGTTTCTGATTTTCGTTTAAATCGTGTGGTACCAATTTGTCGAGCTGTTTTGATTTTCCGATCGCGTAAATAGTTGGAGGCAGTTTTCTGGCTAACTTGAAATTCTTTTGCCAGTTCTCGAGTGTATCATGCTTACTCTATCAGAATTAAGTTAGGGGCCTGTATGTCTAAGGCTCTACGTGTGAGCCATAGATACGCACCAATTCAATGAGCTGCTATGGAACAACTGATTATTCTTTGTCGAAAACGACGGAGATCCATTTACTTTATACATACATACATATATATATATACATATTCACTCATACATATGTCATTTTTTACTTTTATTTTTTCCTTTTCTTGTCATTTGCTTTCTTATTTTAAGTTCCCCGATTGTACTGTCCCATCTATGTTCGCCCCTTGTGGGTAATAAAAAAAAAAAATCCCCTTGTGGGTAGTAATAAAATCACATAAGTACATATATATATATATATATATATATAATCACGGTTAAGAATCGAACTTAAGTTAACTAGAAGTGTTTTTAAAATATGTACATCAAATTATATTCCCTCAACCAATGAAATTAAGCTGTTCTTTTCTAGATTCTCGAGAATCTTGTTCAATGCGCAAAGTGTTAGGAAGTTTTGTTGAAATTTACATAAATGTTGGTCATAAATTTACATAAATATTGGTAATTCTGAGAACTGCTAAGTCAAACGAGGTAGAAGGACGTAGTTAGACCGTGCTGCCGCTGAACTTTCGCTGTCGTGTTTCTTTCATAGAACCATTTATTCGTCGTCCATGAAACACAACTTGAGGAGTATGTAGATTGTTATATTTTGTGAAATATCGTCACTGACCCTTTGTTTGAAGTTTTAAATCGATATTGCAACTTTCCAATCTCTTATTTCTGATTATTTGGTGTCATATTTTTTTTTAATTGCATTCTAGATTTACCAAACTGACTCAAATTGTGGATCTTTTGTAAGTGGAAGCCATCCCCCTGAAGTGCACGATATTTTAAAGACAGCTTTGTTGCCACTTTTTTCTCTTTTGGTCAAGCTTTCTTTCATTTAAGAGTTGTAATCTAATCATGGATACTGAAAATGAATGCTACCCCGGCGAAGGATCTTCTGCAAAAGCGTCAGTTCAAGCTGTGAACACTATTAATTTGATAAAACCGGCTGGAGAAAAACGCTCACGGCGCCCTCCACCAGCTTTTGTATCTAGAAACAAAACACCAACGAAAATTTCGACCCGTAAAGAACCGAAACCTGGTGCCAAACACCCGAAATACCGTTCAATGGTTATAACAGCAATTGATAGTAAAATTTCGCGGAATGGTGTTTCATTGAGAGCGATATTAAATTATATCCAATCGACTTTTGAAGTGAGTTCAAATTCGAAGTTCGTCAACACGCAAGTGAAAAAAACGTTGGCGAATATGGTTGAGGACTGTGTGGCTATTCTGGTGACTGGCACGATAGGAACAGGTTACTTTAAACTGAAGCCTTCACAGAAATCCAAATCTAAAAGTGACGGCAACAGCAATGGGAAGGCTAATAAAAAGACCCACATGAAACCAGTCCGTACCAAAAGTGGGCAGTCTACTTTAGATAAGAACTCGACATTTACTAAATCCCCAGGAACCAGCAAATCTGCTGCTAAAACGAAATCAAGACAAATTGGTGAAGAAAATACTCCGCGTCAAACGAAAACCAAACGAGTTATTTCATCTAAAAGAAAATCTCTCTTACCAAAAAACCTGAAACGAGCCAGTCTTTTGCATAGACGAAAATCTGTTTCAAAAACTCCTGCAAAGAAATCTAGTTCAAAGAACTCGAAAGCTAAGAGTCATGACAAAGTTCCAGAGAAATCAGTTAAAAAACCAAAAAATATTCAGAAGAAACAAATGTCACAAGTCGAACGAAAGTCGCCGAAGGTGAAAAAAGAACTATCAAAAAACAGTAAAGCTACTAAATCGAAGTCCGTAGTTCAAAATTCTAAGAAGCAGCTTTCAAAATAGACTTTTTTCTTTCATTGTAACACCACCCACTTGTATCTCATTTCAAGGGGGTTTTCAACAATGCAATGAAATTCCGTTGCATCCCTACTTAGAACATTACTCTGTATTAAAAACAAACCATTTAAAATGAAGCAACGCTAGAAAATTTAGCAACAGATTAGATACCATTAGGGGATTTAATTCACCCTGCTTTAATTTCATTCTTGAATTCCAGTGGAATACAAAGCGATCATTGTTGGTCTGTATAATCGATTATATCCCTTATCTGGGTCGATGTACCAGCCCTATTCTGTGACCCCTATCCCTTCAGCTCGCGCATCCTAGAGAATTCACTACATCAAAGGTGGGGTGGGGGAGAGGATATCTGCATTTGCTCGCAACTATAAGGAATATCGAAAAGCATTGTACATTACATTATTAGCATTCTTTTTTTTTTTTTTCTAAAAAAAATACCAATATTTTAAGCTCCTTTCTATTTTTAAGCTAATTCGTTTCACTTTTCATGCAATAATTCGTTATAAACAAAGTGTTCGGTCTGAGAAATCCCTGATCTTTTTACCAGCTTGGCATAGTTATAAACTACTTGGCGATGATGAAACTGCCAAAGCTGGATCGCTTCTAGATTTGTTCGATCAGAGCAAACCCAGTGCTAAAATTTTAATTCTCACATCAATGTAGCCAATGTTGCTGCTTTTGTCCACAAAATTCCATCTACGTTAAATGAATTAAAACACTTGGTAACGATACTGTCATCGTTTGTAAATATGTTTCATTTTGGGCAATGTCTGGTTAAATAGAAATTAATTTAATAATTTAGACATGATAATATAGAAACTCTTAAAGCGTAAGTGTAGTTAAAACGTACAGATTTTTTTTTTTTTTTTTTTTTTTTTTTTTTTTTTTTTCGTAAGTGAATAAGATGTTTTGAAACTAGTTACTATTCCAGTGTCCTGAATAACCGCTAAACTGCTAGGAATAACCGCTGAAAGCTGGAGACCGCAGATAAAGGTAGATTTAGGAATAAACTGTAGAGCAGGCAACATGTGAGTCGCATGCAACTCGTAGAATCTTCTGAAACTTTAATGGCACTTGTGTGGCTCGCCTGATGTACCATATCGCATGCGTCCTGCTCTTCGAAAAAGGTAGCCCATTCCTGATGTAATCAGCTGAAGCTATGGAGCGAAGATGGCTATTAAAATAAACAACCCGAGGTTTAGCAACAAATATCCTACAGACTAAGCGAGAAGCTCTTCTGCTGTTGTCTCTGTCTACTGTTTCTTGGGTTTTCTGGTTAATTTGGTAACTCTGCATAAATTTCTATTTCATAACTTGCGCGTGCATGGTGTTGGAGCAGTTTATTGAACTGAATACAGCAAATGTTTCCTGCAGACGAACGGTGGGATAAAATGCCAGGGAGAAGCTGACTAATCAACGAAATTAATTTCAGCTCGTCTCGTTACCAACTGTCTTACAGGCATAAAACCTCGCATTGTATTAAGCTAATATAGTTTCAAATTTTGCAAAACCGCTAGTAATTTTAGTGCTGGTCCTTGACCGGTAAGGTTATTTCGCTCAAATTTCCACAACTGAATCAGCGAAAACGTAGGTTTCACTTCATCTGTTACCAATTATTTAAGTTTTGTTTCCCTTGTGATGGCCAACAAATTCCACTATCAAGAATGAATATGGACACTCGGAACCTAGTTCTCTATTTTTTTCTTTCTAGATGTCTCGCGTATCGCTACTTCATTTGGAACTAGAATTTATTTGTATCAATACCAACATGATCTAATGCACAATATTCAAAATAATGGTGGATTTCTAAAGGGTATTTCGCTACTTCTTGCAGATTAACTTCAATATCCTAGTTTGTGACTTTTCTGTCGACTGAGGGATAACTGTCTATAACCAAGGACTACAATGTGATTTCAGTTTAAATCAGTTCTATCACATCCACTGACGTGTAGGAAGGCTTCTTGATTGATTTTTAAAAAATATATATAATTGAACCCACAACATATCTTTAGTTAACCATTTGAGCACTTGGTGGGAAACCACTGAAAGTTCCATCTATATGTGTGTATATATCAAGTCAACCTAGCACAATCTAACACTCCTCTTACTAACGGACCACTTAATGAAAATAGTGCTGTTTAGCGCACCCATTTATGGTTGGTAAACTTTCTTTCAAAACGACACAACATTGAACCGAGAGCTTATATTTCGTGATCACAACTACTTGTAGGGTCAATGCCGGCCTCTGTGTTCTGTAGATGTGGTAGTGGTCACCTCCATTTTCTCCGGCTGCTATTCTGGCCTGATCATGGGCAAGGATTTCGTTGACAATCTTGTTCTCTCGAGCTACAGCCAAAAATGTGACTGATGCAACTGTATATTCGGTCCGTTTGCAGATAAATCACAGACGGAAGTATCGGTAATTTGAGATCGCAAACAGTCGAAGGATTATCAAGCCTTTCGAGAAGGTTGAACTAGTAGTCCTGACCAGCCGGAGCATTAAGGATAATGTAATTCATCGCAACAAGAGAAACCCTGTAGAATGGGATGCCAGCACAGAGGGACCGCTTAATTCTCGTCAGGTATGACTTAGAAGAAGGGGCGAATATTTCTTATAAATATTACAATCTGTCTGAATAGGAAACAATTGAACGGGAGAGCAAAATTTGTCATGTTGGATGGTTGAAGGGTAGGAGGATTTTCAAATTTTATTTTTCTGTATATTTACATTTTTTTGTCCTACCTCGAGGTGAAAAGGAAAGCAAGAAACAGGAATATGAATGTGTGTGGTGTGTGTGTGTACATTCACAAATCGAAACTACTAAATGTTTAATTCATTGAATCCATTATTCCTTAACAATGGGTTCAAATTTTGGCACTGGGTCGGGCTGCAGCTTTTGTGGGGAAGGAGAAATCGGTTACATCTACCTCAATGTTCAACTGCTACTTTTATCGACCCTGAAAAGAAAATAGTTGACCTCGGTGGAGACGAACGAAATGCCGGTTAGCAGTTTGACCAACGTGCTAATGTTTTTTGCCAGCTCACCGCCTTCGAAGTCACTTGTCAGGAGCGGGGTTCACTCCTTAATCTTTTCTGCCACACACAAACCTGAAATTTTGAGGTGGGGCTACTCGATTACATCGAGATGAGTTAAATATTAAATATTTTATCGACGGCGGAATTTGAACTCAGAATATAACGGACGAAATATCACTGAGTATTTTGTCCGACATGCTAACTGTTTAGCCAGCTCTCCGTTTTCACCGCCATTCTACTACTAATGCGAATATATTCAAGTTTTGGCAAAGGGGCCAGCAATTTGCACAGAGAGGATAAGTCAATTTCATTGACAATCCCCTTCCCCCGCACTCAGTGCTTAACTAAAACTTATTTTATCGATCTCTGGAAGATGAAAGGTGAAGTCATTACTATTCATTTGCAGTTGAATGGGGTGGAGCAACGTGCCATGTTCGTTTTTTAATTTCGGTCCGAAAATAGATAGATAGATGGTGAGAACAACACCTTAACCACTAGGCTATGCTCCTTCAAAATTCAGACCAAGAACATAAAGAAAACAAAAGCACCTTTTTCTTCTGTCATCGACGTCGTGTGTGTGTATGTGTGTGAAGCTCAACAGTAGTGATAAGGTATATATATCGTGTAAATGACTTGCTCACTTGGTTATATAAGACATTCCCCTCTAAATGTTACTGACCATAAGAACGGACATCTTGGCTATAAAACATCTGTGTATTGCGCATAAATAACAAGATTGCTGTTTTGAAATAGCAATGAAATTCATTGGCCGCGTGAGTTTATATATCTGTCTAATACGTAGATAAAGAGATGTGTACATATATATTACACATAGACATTCATATAAATGAACATATATATATACACGTACAAATTCATGCATGCTCTCTCATATATATATATATATATATATATATATATATATATATATATATTATATATATATATATATATAGGGTAATTCAAAATAAACTGTATAAGAAAACAAGTGATATATATATATATATATAATTTACACATTCATAGGTAAATATGCACATTATGATGTTATACATAAATATATTAGTACTCATATTCATGCACATATAATGTATATATTGTTTATGTGCTACATAAAATATACATGTGTTGTGTATAAAATATGACTATAGATGTATGCTTGTGTTAAAAAGTATGCAACTCAATATAATTTAAGTAGACGAAATGGTCATTGGTGGGATGGCTTTCGTATCTTTGCCCAAATATTGACCCGAGCTGAAACAACAAAAATAACACCTGCAATATTTTATATGTCTGGAGTAGTCTATAACATTATTGACCTAAACGTCCATATAATTGCCAGCTCGGGGACGGGAGGCGTCATTCCTTGTTTAGGAGAAACTATACTTTACTGGAGTCTATGTACGTAGTACACTGACGATTAACTTATAGAAATCTGCACTATCAGTTTTCTTTTTTTTTTTTTAACATGCGAAACGAATTTTCAATGATATATTTGTTGGTATACAGGGTGATTCAAAAGTCTCCTTGTATAGGAAAAATTTATTTTATAAAAAACAGTTTATGAGATCCCCTGATCTGACCCTCTTGATTTCTATCTTTGGCATGGTGTAACGAGGAAAGATAAAAGACCTAAATCATTCGAAGGAACGCATCACCAACTCCTTTGCACAAGTATCACTAGACGTGCTATTACGAGTTCACAATGAGGGGGGGGGGTTAAACGTATTGCAATATGTATTCAAAACAGCGGTAACCAAATAGAGCATCTTAAATATAAAAAAAAATATTCTTATAAACTGTTTCTTATAAAAAAATAAATTGTTCCGATGTATGGCGACATTTGAATCACCTTGTAGCCTTATGATAAAAGTTCTCTTCTCAGACATGTTCCTAGTTCAATCCTACTGTGTGACACCTTGGACATCGGGTTAACAAATGGCTGGTGTTTGGAATTGTAAGTGTATCTCACTACTACTCGATGCTATGTAAACACTGTAAAGGTTGAAAGACATGACATGGACGGCTACTTCGGGGACTACAAAACTGGGGCCTGCAGGAATGACACAACTAGCGTTCTGGCTCCGTCCGCATGCCGAAATTCAACTCATTTGATCACAGTTCAGACTGCTATGTGAAGCTACTGGAGACTGTGGTCAATTCATGGCCGGTGAGGGTTGCTGCTAGAAGGCAGCAGGATTCGGCTCTTGATATATCTCCAGAAAGTCAGAAGTGCTTGTTGGAGAATTTATACGATTTCACTAGCCCCAATTTCTGACCTCCGAATTTCTTCGATTATAATCCTGTGGGTTAATGTGTGGTGCGCGGTCGAGAAAGATACCAACCGTTCCACCTATAACACCAAGCCCTCACTGGTGGCCAAGTTCGAAGATCTTTCTAGAGACACAATATGAAACGCATGTGGTAAGTTTTGAGGTTGTGGTGGAAGCTGAAGGCGGATACTTTGAGAAAACCGTTACCTAATTGCCATAATTTAGTTGATATCTTTTGACCTTTTACAAATATTTTTATTTTTGGATGAAATTTTGTTTCGTTTTTCTTTTATGCAAACTGTCGAATACACCCTGAATACTGTACTTGTGCGTGTATAAGTGCAAAAGTGTGTATCAATTAAATGATAGCGGAAATATTGGGTCTCATATGATTGTCAAGAAAATCCTTGAAAGGTTCTGACCTAATGTAGCCGTAGTACAACGAATTAAAACAGTAATTGCGTGTCATTTATACTCCTCATTTTCTGCACTAATTTATTTAGCCAAATTTCTCTTTAATTAAACACTTATGTAGAAGACTACTGTTAAATATGAACATTATAATTGTACGTTTATCTTGTATTCTCATAATTCTTCGTTGTCAACCGAAATTCAGATATTCTCCTGCATTATTTATAACAAAGTATTGCCTCTTATATCAAGCGTTTTAATGCACTACAAACTTATTTAAGATCAAGAAATAGCAACCAAATCTCTGAAATCACAACGTACTATATCAATAATTGAATGATGCATTGAGTGATGTATATAAATATTTATTGAAAAAAGTACAAAATGCAAAATGGAGTTTATATCATTTGTTCCATATGTTTGTTTCGCCATTGTGGTTATTTGCATCCTCTGCACTGGGTGTTCCCAGTGTAACTGGATACTGAGACACATATCATAACCAGTACTACTTTTAAATACAATAGTAACCATATCAGTTACTGGAAGTAAACTGGATGATGATAGAGCTTTAAATACACCAATAGCACATCTACAGCGAACTGTACACAGAATAAATATAAATATTCATATACATCTCAATCATCAACAACAACGCCCTACTTGAATGGGCCACAACACAATAGAATTTGACTTTAAAATCACTTAATAAATCCTATCAGGTGGTGCTATTAAGACAGACATGGCCTAGGACACTCTTTGGCCGAAGCAAATCTAAGTCATTTAAGTTATATTTTATCCGATGCATTTTACAGTTTGTGCTGAGCTTTACGGTTTTTCAAAAGGGTTGAATAAAGAATTAGGTAAATGTCAGTCCTTGCCAATACAAGATTTACAATGAATTTGAGTCCAATGTTTGTATTAAATACCCCGTCTCTAAATATTCTTTATTATTCATAAACAAACATTAAAACGACTTCAATTTAATATTTATATCATCCAGGGCGGCGAGTTGGCAGAATCGTTAGCACGCCGGGCGACATGCTTAGCTGCTAGCGGTATTTCGACTGCCGCTACGTTCTGAGTTCAACTTCCGTCGGGGTCGACTTTTCATCCTTTCGGGGTCGATAAATCAAGTACCAGTTGCGTACTGAGGTCGATCTAATCGACTGGTCTCCTCCCCCAAAATTTCGGGCCTTATGCCTAGAGTAGAAAAAGTATTTCGATTGCCGCTACGTTCTGAGTTCAAATTCTGTCGAGGTTGCCTTTTCCTTTCATCCTTTCGGGGTCGATTAAATAAGCACTATTTATGCACTGGGGTTGATGTAATCGGCCTAATCCCTTTGTTTGTCCCCTCTTTTTAGTCCCCTGCGGGCAATAAAGAAATAAATATTTGTATTATCCACGGCATTTAAGTATTCATTGCCATCAGAAAAATATGGGAAGTTTATGAATACGTTCTATCTTTTACTTGTTTCCGTCACTGGATTTCAGCCATACTGGAGCACCATCTTGAAGGGGTTTGCCGATCAAACCGCTCCTAATAATTATTTTTTAAGTTTGCTATTTATTCTGTTGGTTACGTTTGCTGAGCCACTAAGTTACGGGGACTTAAACAAACTGATATAGGTTGTCTAACAGCGTGGGAGGAAAAAACACATACACACACGTACAAACACACATGCATGAGCGCATAACAGATAGAAACACACACATATACACATACACACACGACGGTCTTCCACATAGGTTTTCTCTACCAAGTTTACTCACAAGGCATTATTCGGCCCGGGGCTATAGTAAAAGACACTTGTCCAAGGTAGCGCGCAGTAGGACTGAACCCAAAACCACGTGTTTGCAAAGTGAGCTTCTTAGTCACACAGCCACACGTGAAATGTTTCTATTCCTCTGTTTGCCATATCAGAGCCCTTAACTAACAGCTCACTTTTATATTAACATTTAAAAACTGAGCTAGTTTTCCAGGGTAAGGGGCTCCGAAAAGTACCTCAGAGAGTAGCGTCCCTGCTTTCCTGAGCTAGTTTTCCACGACATTTCTTAAAAATCGTAGTAGAGGCCTTAGTATCGGGACCACTCATGTCTAGAAACTGAGGTTGTGGGGGTAAGCAAGGGCTTGTTCCCCATAGAAAATCCAGTTCCAAAAAAGACTCATGATAGCAAAGGAGAATGGGCACCAGCCGGCCCAAAGGCTGGAGTGGGCTGCCTACCTCAATAGCTATGGCATTGAGGTAGATCCGGCTACCCCCGTTAACGGTAACGAAACACGGATTTAAAACACTGGATGATGATGATGATGATATTTAACTAAACTATCCTACCATAACAAGTTCAGTTGCCATGGGATTAGCTCGAGCAGTCCATTCTCTACATCAAGAAATAACTACACTATAAGCTTCATTTTTATGTTTGGCTTGCAAGATTAACCAACAAATTAAGGAAACGATGGATTTGTTAGTTGGACAGATATTTAACCAAATGACTAATAATACAGCAGGGAAATTGAACCAGTGCGTGTGTTATTAATATTGGTGTGAGGACTTTCTCTATCCACTATTAGCTTATATACTCCCTAATGCTCTGTTACTTTATTTAACCAATATAAATTGTCAAGTGAAGATCAGGTGGTTCATCTACTTGTTTAACGCATCTACTTTAACAGCAAAAGCTCAGGTGGTACTTTACTCCGTTTTACGAACGTACGCTAACATTTGGCATTTAGGTATGAGGAATAAGTTATTAAACAAAAATAAACATGGCATTCCAAGCTCAGCTGGTATTCTGGCTTTAAACTGCCCCACTGGCTTTAGATATACACAAAGCTCTATGCATACGCAATTATGTTGTATTAAAAAATATATAATGAAAAAAAAAGCGGCACTTACATTTGTAATAAAAACAGAAATGATAATAAAATTAAGGATGGGAGGAACGTTAAGTCGGGAAAGAAGAAAACAGAGAGAATGGTCACACACAAACACACACAAAAAAAGAAACAAAATGAAGAGAGGTCGTGAAGGCCAATAAATAAACAAGACGGTAATGGCGTTGGTGGTAGGGAAAAAGCGGGAATCTAACAAGATAAAAAAAAAAACGAAGTATGAAAGCATAAAATATCCAAGTGAACTGTGAATAGAAAAAAAAACAGAAAGAAAAGAATGGAGACAAAGCAGAAATACTACCAAAAACAACAACAACGATATCAACATTATTGACGACCATAGCAAGCAAAGTTATACAGTGAGAAGCATATATAATTATTATATAATATAAATATAAGAACACACTACCACACGCGTATATATATATATATATATATATATATATATATATATATAGATAGATAGATATGCGTGTGTGTGTATGTGTCTGATATATATATATATGTGCGTGTGTGTGTCTATGTATGTATATAGACATATATATGCGTGTTTGTGAGTGTGTGTATATATATGTATATATATATATATATATATATATATGTATATATATATATGTATATATATATATGTATATATATTATATGTATATATATTTGTATATATATATATATGTATAAATATGTATATATGTATATATATATATATATATATGTATATATATATATACGTGTGTATATATATACACACTTGAATGTGTATAAATGTGTGTGTCTGAACGCTAGCGCTCGCGTGTGTGTAGCAAAGCTATAAAGACCGAAATAATTAAACGCCATTAAAACACATAAAATAGTTATATTGGGAGGTGTAATTTTGAAAGAAATAACGAGAACGAAATAAGGAGAACACACACACACACACACAGAGGCATGCACACACAATGGACACACATGCATGTAGGCAAGAACACACACGCACAGATATATATACAAATAAATAAAACAGGAAACGGGAGTTTAAATTGAAAAAAAAAAAGCACAACTACATTAAATACAACGGAAAGAAATACGTTAATGGCTACTGAATAAACATGACAAGGTTATGTGTGAAAGGGGAGAAGGGAGAGCGTGGAAGTGCAAGGAAGAAGGAGGAGGTTGATAAGGTGACAAAGGAAGTGACGAAAGGGACCGTGTGTGAGACGGACAAAACACACACACACACACACACACGCATAGGCACACACAAAATCACACACTTGCACACACACGCACACACACACACAGAGATATTTGCACATACACAGGGCGGGATAAAGGGGACGAGCAGAGAAAGAGGAAAACAAGTGGAAGACGAAACGCAATAGGCTCGAAGAAACGAGATATATATGTATGTGTTTATATATATATACATACATACATACATACATACATACATACATACGTACATACATACATACATACATATATATATATATATATATGTATGTATGTATGTATGTATGTATGTATGTATGTATGTATGTATGTATGTATGTCGGAATAGAGGTGGATTGGAAAACCAATCATGGAGATTAGGAGAGATGGGGGTTCAAAATGGAATGTCAAAAAAATTAAAGAAGAAATAAAAGCTGTAGATGTCATTTAAGCCCCTTCTTATCACCCGATGAGACACATCTGCACCGCCGGATGTTCCTGAAACAATTGTCAAGTATCCCACTCGTGAGGGGATCGATGCTAGATGTATCGAAACAATTGTCGTGATTAATACAAAATTTCGTATATTCCATTTTCCGTCTTTCATTTACCACACACACACACACACACACACACACACACACACACACACATATATATATATATATATATACACATATATATCTGTAAAATAATATGTGACAATTATTCGGTAGCCAAGATAAAACTCTGGACAGATAACCGAAGAGATGGTGCTGTGGATTTCCACCTCGGCATCCAAAACTCAGAGTTTTTATTTTACAGATAAATTTCCTTTTGTTATCTTACCGTTTTTACTAATAAAATACATATATATATATATATACACACACACATATATATATGTATATATATTATTCACTCTAAGTACTCCTAGATGCTCCTTGCAGCATGAATCCGCATTATAAATGAGTGCTCGTACGGTACCAGGCAACACTCCCTGACAACACGCACACAGACAGACATACACATGCTTTTACTTTTAACTCGACAGAAAGTTACATCGTTGTCTTAAAGGCTGTGAGTTTCGTTTGTGTAACTTATATGTCACACACAAGACTTCCGTCCCTTGATTCACTAATATAATATTCATTGCATTAAAAACTATAAAATGTATATGCGAATACACACTGGGTTCCGTTTCTCATGCTTTTCCTTTTCAAATCACAGTGTTTGTGCGCGTGTGTACTATACGTGCACCATACACACACACAAATAAATGGGGAGTGTATATATATATATATATATATATATATTTGGTGAAACATAGCAGACTGCCGTTTATATTAATTTTATGTATACCCATTAGCGAATCGCTAAATTATCCATTAATTTGGCTGACGAAAACATATATACTAATAGAGAAGAAGGTCCGAAAAGAGCCGAACTTTCGAACCAGTTTTAACTGATGAGGCAACGGAAATAGTCAAAACTGACGTCAGTATTAAGAATTCTCGATCGGCATTTTTCAGACGATTAAGTTCCCTGTAAGTGTACATGTTTACATTTATGTGCGTTAACTACAGCATCAGAGCATTTTAGCTCTTATATCTAGCAATGTAGGTGTTTCTAACTCCCTAGTCCCATTTAGAGACAATTATAATTCTCGTTTTCAATGAAACTGCAGCTTATCTCTTTCTCTCTTTCTCTTTTACTTGTTTCAGTCATTTGACTGCGGCCATGGTTCAGCACCGACTTTAGTCGACCAAATCGACCCAGGACTTACTCTTTATAAGCCTAGTACATATTCTATCGGGTCTCTTTTGCTGAACTGCTAAGTTGTGGGGACGTAAAAACAACAACATCGGTTGTCAAGTGATGTTGGGGTGGGGTGGGGGACAAACACGGACACACAAACATACACACACACACACACATATATATATATATATATATAAATATATATATACACATATATACATATATACGACGGGATTCTTTCAGTTTCCGTCTACCAAATCCACTCACAAGGTTTTGGTCAGTCCGAGGTTATAGTAGAAAACACTTGCCCAAGGTGCCACGCAGTGGGACTGAACCCGGAACCATGTGGTTGGTACATAAATTGTTTTGTCTTGGTATAAACGATAGGCTACAGCAAATATTCTGCTCAATACCACAGATTTGCTTGTCAGTTGGTTGACCTTAACCAGTTGATCATGTCCCTTGGTGGCTGACGACATGTGCATCTCTGATCACGAGCAGAAGTAGTGGGGGAGCATCATTACCAAGTGTTGAGAGGGATTCTTTGGGGTTTAAATAATTCACCTCTGGAAACATGAATGTTTCGTTCAACAACCTTAAACAACCCTTATTCAGGGACCTTTTAAGCGGGATGGGGTTACTCGACCAGAATAAAATTCTAACTGGGCCTCAACTGCAACTTAAGGGGAGGGGACTGTCAGTTACATTGACCACAGCACTTGACTAGTATTTATTTTATCGACCCCGAAAGGAAGAGAGGAAAATTCGACTTCGGCAGAATTTGAACTCAGACCGTAAAGACAAACGAAATACCTATTTCTTGACTACCCACAAGGGGCTAAACACAGAGGGGACAAACAAGGACAGACAAACGGATTAAGTCGATTTCATCGACCCCAGTGCGTAATTGGTGCTTATTTAATCGACCTCGAAAGGATGAAAGGCAAAGTCGAGCTCGGCGGAATTTGAACTCAGAACGTAACGGCAGACGAAATACCGCTAAGCATTTCGCCCGGCGAGCTAACGATTCTGCCAGCTCACCGCTTTAATAATAATAATAATAATAATAATAATAATAATAATAATAATATTAAAACTTAAACAGCAATAATATCTACATCAAAAGCCACAGTAGTACAATATGTAACAAGCGGAACTTGCAATGTTAACTCACCATATCTCACTGCGTATGTGTATGTTGTTGTGTGCGTGGGTCACGTATGAAGCGTGTGCCTGTGTGAATAAGTATGTATAGAAATATTGAATACATTCCTGAAACGAGCACATATGCATATTTTGATATTTTGTTTATATACACAAACAGTTGTATGCACATCTATAATATATATAAAATCGGTATCGATTTAAAACACGCGCGCGCAAACACACACACACACGCACACAAACACACACACACACACACACACACCAACACACGCACACACAACTGCTTATACACGAGCATGTATACATGTGTGTACAGATGCTTGCATGTATATCTATTCAAATTATGTATGTATGTATGTATATCCATATGTTATATATTATATGTATATATATGTAATATATATATATAATATTTATATATATATTTATATATATGTATGTATATATATATATATATATATGTATATATATATATATATATATATATATATACACACACGTGTAGACGTGTTGTGTAGCTACACATCTGATTGATATATGTGTATATTTATATATATATAATATATTATATATATATACGTATATATAATATTATATATATATATATATATACATTTATATACATATATGCACAATAGGTACATAAACACATCCACATCCACACATCCACCGCCACAAATACTCATACACATATGTGTGTGTGTGCGTATGTGTATATACAGGTACTAAATTACAGGTATGTAATATATGTAAATTTATATATATATATGTATATATATATATATATATATACATATTAAATATAACAGGTTGTAAATATATGTAATTTATATATATATATGTATATATATATATATATATATACATATTAATATAACAGGTATGTAATATATGTCATTTATATATATATATATATACATTTACATATATTTACATACAAACATACACATGTAGATACACATGCATAAGCACCACCAATCTCTCACACACACACACACATACATATAAATAAATGCACACGCACATAAGAGAGGAAAAAAGTAAGCGACAAATGCAGAGAGTTTAATACGGTAACAAACAAACGAGCCAACGATATATTTGCATACATCAATATATATATTTGTATATAAATATATACGTTCCTATTTTGAAATTAGTGAATACACGTACATAAGTTTACGTGTGTACGCATCACTGTACACACACACACATACACACGTTTATATATATATATGCATGTATACACGCATGTATTGGTGTTTGTGTTTTTGTGCTTGTCGGTACATATAAATGTTTCTTTAATGAATTGAAAGCAAAAAATAACATATCGACTACAAATATAACAATAGATAAATCATGTATGCCACAAGCGTGACATAAAACGAATATTACATTATTCAGATATACTTCTCACATCTTGTAATATTCTATATAATATCATACAACAAACAACCATTGTTGTATGTACATATGGAAAATGGAGATATAGACATGCAATAGAATAGAATAACTTGTGTGTATATGTGTATCTGCGTGCGCGTGCGGTTTTTTTTCTGTGTGTAGTTATGTGTGTGTATGTTTGGGCATCTATGTATGTTTGTGTGCATAAGTTTCTATATATATATGTAAATACACACACATGCATATATATATATACATGCATACATACATACATATATACATGCATACATACATATATATACATATATATAAACACACACACCACATATATATATATATACATGTTCGTGTACATATACACATTATGCATAGATACGTATATACATATAACATAAATATAAATATATCCTCTTTACCTATATATATATATAATTATATATGTATGTATATGTATGTATATATTCATATATATATATTGATATATAGATATACATATATTTACATATTTACGTACATGTATATATATGTGTGTGTGTGTACACATACATGCATGTGTAAATATATGTATATCTATATATAAATACATATATATGAATATATACATACATATATATATGTATATATATGTATGTATATATTCACATATATATATAGATAGATATACATATATACATAAATTTACATATACATATGTACATGTGTATATATATATATATATATATATATATATATATATATACACACACACACATGTATATGTACACAGAACACATGCATACATATATGTATTATACATGAATTACCGAATTCGTATATATTATATTATGTGTATAAATAATTGCATACCTCACTCTCTCGCTTTCTTTCTTCTCTTTCTATCTAACTATTCTCTCTCTCTTCTCTCTCTATATATACACCTATATATATTATGTATAT
>NW_021833648.1:85000-90000 GCF_006345805.1 Octopus sinensis
TTCCCACAAAATTCCTGTTTTTGCCCAATGCATCATTCGAACCGCCCTTTTGCACAAACGAAGTAGATTTTCCATAAATGATACGGAGTCTGGCTTGCTACGTCTAAGTCAGAAATATATAAATTCACTTGTTTGATGGTGGCAATGACTAAAACATCTTGTTCATAGTCATAACGTGTTATTTGGTGCAAGAATTGAATCCACAGTCCTATTATTACGATCCGAACACAAACACTAAGCTACGAATTTCACTATATGTACATTTAGACACGCACCTACACACACGCACACACACACACACACAAACACACACACACAAACACTCACAAACACGCACACATATCTGTGTGTTTATGTGTATGTGTCCATGTGCCTATGCATGCGTATATAGAATGGAATGACATTTTCCTAAATATATTGGGAAGAAAGGTAATATAAATGCTATGATGATAACGTTAAAATATACACAGATAATACATACATTTATATGTACACATACATATATAAGTATGTATATATGTCTGCAACTCTCTGCTTCTCTCTCTCTCTCTCTCTCTCTCTCCCACTCTCTGTGTAATTCCCTGTACCTATTAAAACAATGATTTATGTCTATTTCCCGAGATTGCATCTTTACTCTTCCATCATGTTATTTTTACCTTTAGTCTCAGCCACGCATCTCCCTCCAAACATTTCTTTGCTGTCATTGTGTATTGTTTTTATTACTTTTCATTGTATTTCATTGCTTTTCACTTGTTTTCAGTTGTTTTCATTGGTTTCCATTAGTTTTTCAACACAATTTGTCTTCTTTTCTTTCTGTTTTTGACTGACATAAAGTTATATGAAAATAAGTTGCACGAACAAGTACAAGTATATATATATATGTATGTATGTATGTATGTATGTATGTATGTATGTACATGTATATTATATATAATATATATATATATATATATATATATATATATATATATGTATGTAAGTATAATATATATATATGCATGTACACATACACACACATATACACATATATATATGTATATATATATACGTATATATATATGTTTGTATATATATATGTGTGTGTGTGTTTGAAAGTATAGGAAGTTTGTCTGCGTTTGTATGTATTGATGGATAGATGTTATTTTTATGTACACATACTCGTACTTCCATACACTCACGCACACGTGTGTGTGTGTGTGTGTGTGTGAGTCTGTTTATCCATCTTTCTGTTTATCTGCCTGTCTATTTGTCTGTCTGTCTGTCTGTCTAGTTGACTGTGTGACTGTCTGTCTATCTCTATATCATCGCCTGCTTATCTATCTGTCTCTCTATCTATCCGTCTATTTATCTGTTTGTGTTTCTACCTGTCTGTTTTTATATGGATGTGTACTTGTGTGTGTTTGTGTGTGTTTGTGTGTGTTTGTGTGTGTTTGTGTGTGTTTGTTTGTGTGTGTGTGTTGATAGAGTCCAATGTTTTTAAGAAGTTCAAGACATCTTTCCGATCCCACTGCATGGCCACTTAGGTAAGTGTCTGCTACCAAAGCCTAAGATTGACTCAAGAGAGAAAGCCCCAAACATATATTTATCTATCTATCTATCTATCTATCTATCTATCTATCTATCTATCTATCTATCTATCTATCTATCTATCTATCTATCTATCTATCTATCTATCTGGATCACAAACTTGTGACATGTACGCTAGACTTAGGTAAGACACTTAGGCAGGGTCCCGGATACTGGAAACTAAACGCGTCTTTCCCATCGAGACAGGTTTTCAGAGACCGGATTAGCACACTAGTAAAGAGGGCTTTGACGGGAGCCATCATCAACAACAAATGGTGGTTTGCCCTTAAGAGAGCAGTAAAAGCAGAAGCGATTAGGTACAGCAAAGCACTAGCCATAGATAGAAATAGAGTAGAGGGTGAGCTAGTTAAGAAGCTAGAAGAGGCAATTAGAAGCGGCATCGCATCCGACGTTTTGGCGGCGAGGTTGGCCCTCGACCAACACTTCAACGCCAAACACGAAGGATGTGCTGTCAGAGCTAGGATGCGTGCTCTAAGGAACGAAGGTGTTGGAGCCGCGAGAGAGGCCCGGGTGGCAGAGGCGCAACAGGGCAACAAAGCCACCATTCGGTCACTGGTAGATGAACAGGGGCGCGAATTGCTCGAGCCAAGTAAAATGTGTGAGGCCTTTCAGCAGCATTTTCCCGACTGTTCGGGACGAGTGGAGGGCAAGAACGTAGGGTGGACTTCAGTGCCTACCTACACAGCCTGCCACGACTCTCGACAAGAAAGGCAGGGTGCTGCGAAGGTGCCATCACGGCGGCGGAAGTGCAGGAAGCGATAGAAGAATGCTCGAGGGACAAATCACCGGGTTTGGATGGTCTACCCTACGAGTTTTACAATTGTATGCCAGACTTGTTTGGAGACGTCTTGGCAGCGGTATACTGCAACTGGCAGCAAAACGGGAGCATACCCGGTTTTGTGAGTCGAGGAGCTGTAACTCTGCTGAAGAAAGATCCAAACAAGGAAACATTATAGATAACTTTAGACCAATCACGCTGCTCAATGCAGACCTGAAAATTTTGACAAAGGTGTTAGCCAAGAGGTTGGCGCTTGTCATCGAGAAACTGGTCGACAACGCACAAACGTGCGCCGTGCCGGGCCGGAGCATCCATGACAACCTCCATCTGATGCGCTACATCATAGACAGGGTAGTTAACGAACCTGGCATGGGTGGGGCCCTGATCAACTTGGATCAATCGAAAGCCTTTGATAGGGTAGACCATCGATACTTGGAGGCAGTCCTGAGAGCGGCTGGTTTCGGTCCCGTCTTCCGCGGCTGGATAGCTGCCTTGTACAGAGGCATCCGTTCGGTAATTCGCGTAAATGGACATCTATCGAGACCTTTCGACATTGCACGTTCGGTCCGTCAGGGATGCCCCCTCTCGGCGCTTCTATACGTATTGACTCTTGAGCCACTACTGCGGAAGCTGGCGACTCTAAGGGGCATCCCGCGAGAATTGGGATGCGGGACGAGCGTGTCTGCATACGCGGACGACGTCACCGTCATAGTGTCAAGCCACGAGCACATCGAGCGGGTCGGCGAGACACTGAAAGACTACGGAGCGGTGACAGGAGCAAAAATCAACCGGGAAAACTCAGTGGGCTTGCGGCTCGGCACCTGGAGAAGCAAGCCCATGCCGTCCACCAGTACCTCCGTCGTGGGACGCTGGACAGACGGCCCGGTTGAGTTGCTCGGGGTCTGGTTCGGTCCGGACCTCCAAATGGAGAAGAACTGGAACGAGATAACGAGTAGGGTGGTCACTCTCGCCCAGCAATGGGCCGAGAGGAAACTGTCCCTAAAAGGTCGGGCGGAGGTGGTGAACGCGTACATCGCGTCCATCATCTACTACCGCCTGACCGTCGTACCTTGTCCCGACCCTACCATCACCAAACTAGAACGCCATCTTCCGCTTCTTGTGGAAAGGATGCGTCCCGATGGTCAGGCGATCCATTTGCTATCAACACCGTTTTAAAAGGAGGGCTGGGCATGCCGTGGTTGATGATGCGCAGACACGCGCTGAGACTGGGACATCTCCGGCTCTATGTAGACGACGGTGAACAGGTGTGGTCGCCGTTTGTGAGGCACGCATTCCCGCAACTCGTCTCCATGACCGAACTGCAGTCGTGGATCAAAAAGAGGCCGAGGAAGGGCGAATGGCACCGCGAGTGTCGCGTTGCTCTCAAGCAACTCTGCCGTCCCGAGTCGACCTTGAGTGACTTCAACACAACCAAAGCATTCTATAGAGGATTAGTGGAGGGGAGGTACGACGACGAGCTCGGGGAAAACCTGGGCGTCGACGAGGAATACCTGACCCGCCTGTTTCAAACCACTTTCGGCCCGGGACCTATGGACAACTTCCAGAGATCCCTGGCCTGGCGGTGCTACCGAGAAGCGCTACCCGTTCGGGATAAGCTCTATAGGCATGGCTCGAGAAACACGGGGCCGACCTGCCCGAGATGCGGGCAGAGCGACGAAACCGCTCTGCACGCAATCGTGCAGTGTCCAGCAATTTCCCACCTGTGGGCTTATGTCGAACGACTGCTGTCACGTGTGGGACGTGTCGGTTTATCAGCCGAGTCTATCGTTAATATCGTCACGCCTCCTTCCTTCAAACGGGAAGGAAGAGCTATTTTTATCATACTTGTGGCTATGGCGAAAGAATGTATCTGGTGGACGCGCCTGAAAGGATTAGAGACAAACACTTTCCTCTCTGGTCAATCTCTCATCAACTTCTTCAAGTATCACTTGAAGAGGAAAGTGAGAGTAGAGAGGCAAGTTTTGTCTAGTGAATGTTTTAAAAAAAGATGGGTGAATGTAGCAAGGATGGCACGTATGAATGACGAAGCCACCTTGACTATGATTCTATGAACCATAAAAATTAATACAGAGAGTTGCTTATTTGCAAAAAAAAAAAAGAAATATAACATGTGACTTCATTGACCGAGGTTACCGTGGTCTTTTCCGTAGGCTTTTCTTTCCACGGGTAAACCTCACCAGTCCTCCCCTTTACACTTCATATTGACATTTCTGTGATAACGATCCCTATTATTCATTCCCCCCCCTTTTTTAACCCCTCCTTTTTTTGTCCTTTTTCTTTCCTTTTACGATCCCTTTTGATCAAAAACCACCACTCTCTTTTTTTTTTACCCCCAAAAGAAAAGCTCTACCTTGTAATTTGTTCTATCTGTGTGCAGCCCTGTGTGGCTAATAAAGAAACGTATCTTTCCATCTATCTGTCTGTCAATCTATCTACGTACGTACGTACCTAACTACCTACGTACGTTCTTACCTACCCAACTACCTACCCAGCTACCGACCTACCTATCAACCTACCTACCGATCTATCTATCTATCTATCTATCTATCTATCTATCTATCTATCTATCTATCTATCTATCTATCATCCATCCATCCATCCATCCATCCATTCG
>NW_021833648.1:92500-107218 GCF_006345805.1 Octopus sinensis
CACACACATACGCACACGCATACGCGCACACACACGAGGCTCACACATGCACGCACATATGCTATACACACATACAAAGATGACTACGTTTATTAATGCATACATATGTGTATATGTATGCGCATGCGTGTCAGAGAGAATCAAACATTCGATGCAAAAGTGATAAAGGTTTCGTGTGTGTGTGTGTGTGTGTGTGTGCGTGTGAGTGTGTGTATGCTTGTGTGTCTACATGTAAGCATGTGTGGACGTACATACGTTTATGACCATACATCTCTATGTGTACACCTCACACACACGCACAAATATATTCATGGAATTAATACAACATACGTCCACACATGCGCATTTGCATGGTTGCATGGACACTGTTGAATACATAAATATATGTGCGCACACACATACACACACATATACACACATACTTACACTCACATGCATATACACACATACACACGCTCGCGAGCATACGTGAATCTCCAATCCAAACGTCACCACCGTTGGAAGATATTTCACGATCGGTCAACCTGATCATGGCTGACCTGAGTCTGCACACCAGCACGGAGGGTCATATTTGATGACGTATTCCTAGATACACTGGGTCAGAATACACATAGAGGATGATCCCAGCTAATCCAGGAAAGCAATTGACATCACCGCCAACAACTCCATTGCCCCTATCGCCCCCACAAAAACGTTCATCATCACTGCCATCCACATGAAAAGTACCACAATCAGATGACGCTTGGCTTCGAAAGACATTACCCTCCACCACCACCACCACGCACAGTAGCTGCAACGCTACCATCACTGCTGCGACCACAACGACTACGACCTTCACTACCATCGTAATTGAATTTCATACCATTACCAAAAGCAGAACCCTCACCACGAGTAAGCAGAACCATCGTAATCGTAACCCTCGCAGCCGTTAACACAATCACCATCAGCATATCATTAACAACAACGATGTCATCATTGGTAATACCATTCGGACCACCACCACCACCACTACCACCACCATCACCACCACCACCACCACCACCACTACTACTACTACTACTACTACTACTACCACCACTAACAGCAACATCGCCACCAACACTATCACCACCGCCAAAGTCACCACCATTAACTACAGCAATACCACCATCCCGAGCTGGCAGAAACGTTAGCACGTCGAGCGAAATGCTTAGCGGCATTTCGCCTGCCTTTATGTTCTGAGTTCAAATTCCGCCGAGGTCGACTTTGCCTTTTATCCTTTCGGGGTCGATAAATTAAGTACCAGTTACGCACTTGGGTCGATGTAATCGACTTAATCCCTTTGTCTGTCCTTGTTTGTCCTTTCTATGTTTAGCCCCTTGTGGGCAATAAAATACCACCATCTCTACAACCATCATCATTGCAATACTACCATCTGTATTACCATCATCATCGCAACCAGCACGACACCACCATCAACAATAACAGCACCACTAATACCACCACCATCACTATTATCATCAAGAGTTGCACAACAACCATAACTACTATCTTAATTATAATATCATACCATTACCACCAGCGAAAACAGCATCACATGTTAATCAATATCACCATCAAACCTAACCATTATAACCACTACCATTAACATCACGTCGAGCAATACCATCAGGACTACCAACACAACCCCCATCACCAATGGCACAACCACCACCACCACAACCATCTTCTGTATCAACATCACCAGTATTAACACGCTCAATACCACCACTACCACTATCATTATCATCATCATCACCAACACCATCTGACCACCACCAGAAATACCAAAAGCACCATCACCACCATCACCACCACCACCACTACCACCACGTCCACCACCACCACCACCACGTCCACCGCCACCGCCGCTGCCATCTCCCACCACTACGTCCACCACCACCACCACCACCACCACTTCCACTACTTCCACCACGTCTACCACCGCTAGCACCACTACAACGTCTACCACCACAATCCCCACCACGTCCACTGCCATTACTACTACTACTACTACTACTACAATAATATGTGTCGCCATTGCTGCGAATAACATCACCACCAACATTATTATCAATAATTCCATCATCACAAGCGTCAAATCTCAGCGTCACCACCAACACCACCAACACCATCAACACCATTGCCACCACCAACACCTCCGCCGCCGCCGCCACCAATCAGCACGGCAGGCAGTCACGCTTCATTTAACGCTCATTAGCACCAAACCAGACAGCGATCAAACCCAACGAACACCGCCCACTGACACACCACCACCACCACCACCACCACCACGACCTTCATCGCCACCTGCTACCTACCATGCTCATACATGTACACACACGTATAACAATACACACACACACACACACACACACACACACACACACACACACACATGTACATCTATATTTATGTACACCACTCCTTATCATCTACGGATGTTTATATCCATAATTTCCGTGTGTATTTTTGTGTACACTTGTAAAGGAGTTTGTATTTGCCTACACACACACTCACACCGATATATGTGTGTGCCTGCGGGCGTGTGTGTGTGTGTGTGTGTGGTGTGTGGTGTGTGTGTACATGTGTATTTGTATGTGTATACAAACATAGGTGCATATACATAAATACATACATATTTAGATACTTACACACATACATATATGTATTTATATATATATATACAAATGTATACCCAAATGCAGACATACTCATGCCTAGTGTTTCCTGTGTATCTGTACTGTTGTCTATTTCTATGATGTGTGTTTGCATATATGTATATGTGTGTGTATGTATCTGCAGGTATGTGTGTTTGTATACATACACCCACACATATATATAAACACACATATATACATACATATACACGCACGCACATACGTAATTTTCTTAAATTTTCTTTACCTCGGAAAGGTCTATCCGAAACCTCGGGAAAACTCCAAAAAATAATATAGTAGATTCACACAACCACACTCACACATACACACACATGTATACATACATGCGTATAAGTGCAGGAGTGGCTGTCTGGTGAAAAGTTTACTTCTGGTACAGTCCCATTGCATGGCACCTTGGAAGGTGTCTACTATATACTATTTTTCTCTTTTATTCTTTTACTTGTTTCAGACATTTGATTGGGGCCATGCTGGAGCACCGCCTTTAGTCGAGCAAATCCACCCCAGGACTTATTCTTTGTAAGCCTAGTACTTATTCTATCGGTCTCTTCTGCCGAACCGCTAAGTTACGAGGACGTAAACACACCAGCATCGGTTGTCAAGTGATGTTGAGGGACAAACACAGACACACAAACATATGCACACATAAATATATATATACATATATACGACGGGCTTCTTTCAGTTTTCGTCTACCAAATCCAATCACAAGGCTTTGGTCAGCCCGTGGCTATAGTAGAACACACTTGCCCAAGGTGCCAAACAGTCGGACTGAACCCGGAACCATGTGGCTGGTAAGCAAACTACTTACCATGCAGCCACTCCTATGCCTATATAATTTAATATATACAAAATTTTTAAAAGAACAGCTAATAGTTTCTTGCTGTAAAGGTACAATAATTTGGCAGATTTATATAACATTCCGTGCGTCAGCAAGCAGTCCTTCCGGCTCAGTGTAAACTATTAATCCTAGTTGAGAACCAGAAAGCTGATGTATAAGAAAACATGAGAAAAAAATGAGAAGTGAAAGCGAGAAGGTTGAGGCAAAAATTGGAACGAGAAGGAAGAAACGCAATAGACCAAGATCTACTTGCTCTTTGTCTGCAGAAAATATAATTAATCAAGCTGGAGTAGAATAGTATCATGGAGAGGAAGCCAAAGTCGATGAGACAGCTACTGAATCCAGTCAGGGTTGTATTTTCCAGTTCGACAGAATAAATCGGTCCTTGTGCTTGCATTTGCTAATAATATAGAATCTGGATCTAAATTGTGTAGTGGAATTCTCAGATCTAAAAGGAAGGTGCAATGTTTCAGATACGCATAACTTGCGTCTCTTTGATCCATTTATATATGACGTAGATATATACACAATTCTCTACTTGATTGTATTTGGTGTATAGTTGATCTTCAGATCCCATACATGCTTAGCAAACTTAGAGAATTTATTTTTATCAATGTGTCGAACAGAAGACTGGTGGTTTGCTTAACGGTTTTTAAAATTGCCTTCGTATAAACCGATGTAACTTTTCTTTTAAATTACGTTGTTTTGGTGCGCTGCTGTGACTTCAGCTTCATAATATACGCTGTATACATATCTGTGTAAATTAAATAATATTTAATATCTCACTATTGAAGTACATTTTTCCTTGATCCCAACTGTATAAAGGGAAAATTAATAACAAACGACGAATTCAAATATATAAACCAAAATGTCTAAGATATGTTTGCAGTAAATATTTTTAGTTTAATTCTCGAAGAAAAACATTAGAAAGTTATGAGCAAACGTAGGAAATTCTTAGGCACAGTTCTTCGTTGGGTCTGTAGAAAGAGGCCCAGGGAAGACGAAAAAAGGAAAAAAAGGAGATAGGAACTAAGTGTCAGGAAAAAAAGTACATGCGAAACTCATGTTCGATTATTGGGTGTCTGCATATGTCTGTGTATGTACGAGTATATATATATATATATGTGTGTGTGCGTGTGTGTGTGTGTGTGTATACACATAGACATAATGTGTCTAGGCGTTGGAATGGCTGTGTGGTAAGTAACTTGCTTACCAACCACATGTTTTCGGGTTCAGTCAGTCCTACTACGTGGCATCTTGGGCAAGTGTCTTCTACTATAGCCTCGGGCCGACCAAAACCTTGTGAGCGGATTTGGTAGACAGAAACTGAAAGAAGCCCGTCGTATATATATATATATATATATATATATATATATGGTGTGGATGCGGATGTCTTTAAAGTAGGACTGGATCTCTTCCTGTCAGGTGTCCCGGATGAACCAACTTCACGGCAGGAGGTGCAGATGAGGGCAGCTGCATCGAACTCTCTCATGCATCAGATGGCGTTTGCTAGAAAGCATCCGTGAGGTAAAATCGTGTAGCAAACCAAATGGCGGTGCCCCAGCATGGCCACAGCTCATTAGCTGAAACTGGAAAAATCAAAATCAAAATCAAAATCAAAATCATATATATATATATATATATATATATATATATATGTATGTATGTGTATGTACATATATATATGTATATGTATGTATAATATATATATATGTATGTATGTGTGTGTGTGTGTGTGTGTGTGTGTGTAAGTGTGTGTGTGTGTATATGTTTGTGTGTCTGTGTTTGTCCCTCCCAACATCGCTTGACAACCGATACTGGTGTGTTTATGTCCCCGTAACTTAGCGGTTCGGCAAAAGAGACGGATAGAATAAGTGCTCGACTAAAGGCGATACTCCAGCATGGCCACAGTCAAATGACTGAAACAAGTAAAAGAGTAAAAGCGTAATATAAATACATGTATGCATATAAGCACCACATATATGTATGTTATATATATGTATATATATATATATATATATATATATATATATATATATATATATTATATATGCACACACACACACACACACACACACACACACACACCCGTACATAATCCTATACACATAGGATGCATGTTTGCGCACAAGTTTGTAGAGTTCATATTTGCATAAACACATTTACGACGCATGCATACACAAATCTATTCATGAATTCGTGTGTTCATATATTATATATATATATATATATACAGACATGCGTACGCACATACGTACTTGCATGGATGTATTATCGATGTGTGTGTTCCTTCATAAAACTCTTATTGATGCCAAGATACAAAGTTCCTTAGTAAACTAAACTGCCGTTCTCGTTAAACAACTCTGTCTATACACACCGGAATATATAACCAATATAATTATACAGTCTTTATTTTTTCCTTTGACATCACTAAACTCCATTGTTCTCTTAAACTTCTCTCCGCCATTAATATCCCTCCTCCTCTCTCTTTCACTCTCTTTTTATGTCTTTTTTCCTACTCCACCTCCCACCTCCGTTTCCCCCCACCTTTTAACCCCTCTGCACACACAATAGCTTGACTTTTCATGTTCTCATTTTCATTCATTTTCTTCTTAATATTTCCTTTATTATTCTTCATATTCTTCTCCTCCTCTTTATTATTTTTATTGATGTTGTTTTCTTCTTCTTCTTGTTGTTGTTGTTGTGTTGTTGTTGTTCTTCTTCTTCTTCTTCTTCTTCTTCTTCTTGTTCTTGTTCTTCTTCTTCTCAGCCTGCACATTGGTGCAGGCGTGACTGTATGCTTTCAACGATGTTCACTTCACAACCAGCATGCTTGCAAGTACGCTCTCACAGTGCGGCGTCTTGAACAAGTTTTTTTTTCGGCTTCTGCTTCAGATTGGCCAATAACTTTATAAGAGAAATTTTGTCAGACAGAACTATGTTTTCGTAATATTTTTTCGAACAACGACAGACACAAATGGAAAACAAGACAAACAACATAAAGAACGACCCTTCATCAGTTGTTGGCTGTTTTTCTACTCTCGTATTTCAAGCATTTAACAAGACCGCGTGTGTACCGTTGGCGATTTTTTTCCCTCCGTCTTCCCTTCTCTGGATCTTTCCTTTTCTTATGTTTCTGACGAAGAGCTCCGCTCGAAACGTAAAACCCTCCTTCTTCTCTTATTTCCTGAGCGTCCAATAATACTATATTTGTTCCACGTCCTCGCGTTGTTGTGTTTTCTTTTGTGTTTTCATGTTTGGATTAACTTTTTATATATATATATATATATATATATATATATAGTTGAAAGTTACAGAAAAACAAAAGACAAAGACAGGTGTTTAAACAACAAACATGTGTATTAGTTTGAGGTGAGGAAGTCTTTTACATTTCGAGTCTACGCTCTTCAACAGAAAGGAGCACGAGGAAATAAACAGAAAGAGAATAAAATACTTTAGTTAGTCCAAACTTTGAAGTCACTGTTAATACTATTCTTGCTAAAGAATAATAAATTTATATTCTACAAAAGTATGGAGTAACTCTTCAGATTAATGCAAAATTGCTTTTATTACAGCTGAAATTAAAAATAAACACACATCCACATTATTTAAAGCATTAAACAGTTTGATACAGTTCTGTACGATTTAAAACTTCGCGTCTCTTTCAGGCTCTGGATTGCCGAATGGAGCACTGAAGGAAGTCCTTGATGGTTACAAGAAGATCGGCTGGTATTGGTCAAGACACCTCATATGGTGTTGTCAAAGAATATTGTCAAAGAAAATCAATTGCCCAGCATCAGCAGCTGTTTCATTAGAAAGGGGAATTTCTTCATTGTTGGTCATGGCTGGAATGACTTCGGTCAAATTACACCTCGTTTCTTGCTAAACAAAAAAAAAAAAACAACAATATTAGAAAGTGCCCATCAAGCCGTCAGTCTAACTACCAGAAATGCATACATACATAAAATATATATATATATATATATATATATAAAGACAGGATAAAAAACATATACATATAAATATATATATTTATACACATATATATATATAACATACACACACACACACACACACACACACACACACATATATATATAATATATATATATACATATACATATATGTGTGTGTGTCTTTGTATTTATATGTTTTTATCCTGGGTGGCGTCAGAGGTAGAATTAATTGATGGTCGAGGGATAAGATTAATAGAAGCTGTTGAAAGGAATCCAAATACCGAGTATTCAGTGAACCGAAACTACTCGCGGTCGTAACAGTAGTGGTAGCAGTAGCAGTAGTAGTACTAGTAGTAGCAGCAGCAGCAGCAGCAAACGGGCACCATCATTTATGTTCATTATTCACATCATTGTGTCACACCATTCCTAATAGCATCTCATCATAAACATCAGAAAACATCAGCAACACCCCCTACCCTCATACCACCCCTAATACTACTCCTACCACCTCGAATACATCCACCGCTACCACATTCATCATCATTATCTTCAACGCAAAAACGGTGAAGACGGCGATCACCGCCATCATCACATCATCTCTATTACCAAATCGAGAAGGACGACGACGATGACCAACCGACCGACCGCTACCGACCGACCGACCGACCGACAGACAGGCAGACAAACAAACAGGCCGACACCACCACCGTCATTTTCGACAGCAACACGACCAGCATCATCATCATCATCATCATCATCAACGCACCCTGTGTTGTTCTCTCATCAAAAAGCTAACATTTACCGCTGTTTTAACACAAACCCCGTAATTTTGTTTGTATCAAGTCAGATCTAATGAAGCGTGAAGAGTTAACTTAATGCAGTAGCAGTAGCAGTATTATTATCATCATCATCATCATCACCGCCATCATCATCATCATCATCATCATCATCATCATCGTCATCATCATCATCATCATTATTATTATTATTATTATTAGTAGTAGTAGTAATAGTTGTTGTTGTTATTCATACCTCCTTATTTGTACACACTTCCAATACTTCATACCCTAAACATACGCACATACGTATGCACGCACGCATACACGCACGCACACGCACACACACGCTCACATACATACATACACACACATACACACATATACGCACACACGATCATCTGTATTTCACTCATAGTTGTGTAGAATCTGTTTAGACAAAAGGCAGGGCCAGCAACGCTACGTCTGGTGAAAATTGACCCACATCCAAAACTCGGGTGGCGTTTGAACCAGGAACGCAACATCTACCATTATACGAGCAACACACTTGTCTCCAGCCATCTTACAACTCTCAGGTCATCTTAATTTCCGAACTGCAAGGAAATTACTTGCAAAAAGTAATTTTACCAAATTTGCAGAACCCATTTTCCTCTAGTTCTTAATAACGATACATCTACGAGGCGATGCTGACAAATTTCTGGCTTTAAGGGGTTACGAAAAACCTGGCTGGAGACCCAACTTTCCGTGTTCTCTTACAGAACTTAGAAAAACTGAAGGACAGCTGCGATAAGTCTGCGAATATTAGAGGAGAATATGTTGAATAAATTCATAATTAACTGATTCTCCTGTATTTTCTTTTGCCCAAAGCCAGGAGCTTTTCAGCACCCACTTCCTATCTATCTATCTATCTATCTATCTATCTATCTATCTATCTATCTATCTATCTATCTATCTATCTATCTATCTATCTATCTATCTGTCTATCTCTCTCTCTCTCTCTCTCTCTATAATATATATATATATATATATATATATATATAGAGAGAGAGAGAGAGAGAGAGAGATTTATTAAGTTGACAACATACCATCACTTTATATATATATTATATATATATATATATATATATATAATTAATAATAAATATTAGGGAATAAATCCAACTTACAGGGAAAAATCAGATTTAGGATTGAATCCATTTATAGTAAAATATTATATTATATAAATTAGAGACAAAACCACTATTATGCAAATCAAACAAAGAAAGACTTAATCTTTGTTTGATTTGCATAATAGTGGTTTTGTCACTAATTTATATAATATATAATATATATATATATATATATTATGTATGTATGTATGTATGTGTGTGTGTGTATGTATTGTGTCCGTATAGCATTTGCAAGGGAGGTCATCGCTCCCATCTCCAGCCTGATGTGATACTCATAGACCCAGGTTTCTAGATGTTATCCCTCCTCAGTGTGAGACCACCATAACCTAGTGACAAAAGCTCTCTCCACTTGCAAATACTATATATTTCTTAAGCGAAACACAGTCGCTGATCTCGTATACAGAAAAACAACTTGTTTTAAATATCTGAGCGAGAGATATACAATAACAGTACTGGATAGTAACGTTTATATGCCAACAGAATGAGGCAATCCTATAAAAGACGATGTAACTTGTTTTAGCCCCAGGAAAATATATTTTGTTGCTGGCTATCGACACATAGTTTGCGTCCGTATGGCATTCGCAAGGGAGGTCATCGCTCCCATGTTCCTGGGGCTAAAACAACAGTAACATCGCCCTTTATACGACATTCTGTTGACATATAAACATATATAGGTATGTACATATATGTATGTATATATGCATATAATTATATATTATTTATATTATTATATGATCGAACGCCACGCATCTTTTTCCAAGTAAGTTTTATCTTAATAATTACGATGCGCATTCTTCTTCTTTACTATCTCTTCTCTGTCTATCTCTCTCCCTCTCTTGTTCATCCTTTCTGGTTTTCTCTCCCACCCTTCCCTATTTTTCTCCTCTCCCCTTCACCGTTCCCTCTCTCTTTCTCTCTATCACTCCTCCTCCTCGACTCTCTCGTCGCTGACACGTGATGAAAGGGGATCCATCTTTTCGACTACTACCTTCACAAAGACTAAACGGGCTTATCCTGTCTCTTCATAAGCTCGTCTCCTAAAACGTTCAGAATAATTTTTCCATCGTCTTGGCTTAACAGCCCTCATCGTTTGTTTTGACTGTTTTACCCAAAAAATCGCAATTTTTTATTTAATTTGCTTTGCAGGGAGGACTGTTTCAACGAAGTCGCATCTTGTCCTTACCTTCGAAAACGCGGAGTAGATGAAACAGGGACAACCGAAGAAGGACAGTATTCTTTATGTTGTATCTCTCGTTTCTCTGTTTTTTCGTTGTTTGAAAAAAAAAAGTTCGTTTCTATGTCTTTGTTTTTATGTTTTCGTTTCTCATTGTGTTCAGCGTTTTTTTTATGTCCTGTACCCATATATGCATGTATATATACATATATATGTAGGTATGTACATATATGCATATATTTATATATTATTTTGACGTCCTGGTTTTGTTGTTATCCTTACCATTATTGTTTTTACGTATTTTTGTGTTTTTATTCGTGTAACATCGTCCGTTTTCCGTCCCTGTGTTGTATACATTCGAGGCTTTCTTCCAAGGAATCTAATGCGCTTGGCTTAGAGAGAGAGAGAGAGAGAGAACAAATAGTGAGTGATTATCAATCCGAGTGAAATATTTCATAAGCTCTGCTGGCACATCAGACTAAAGAATATTACTTAGATTAGTGAAGAACTCCAAGTAATATTTTGGCAGGGGCCAAAGTTAAGGGTTCATCACAATTCTATATTGTAATTCAGATAAACTGGGATTTGCAGAGTGATATATGATAGACAAGTTAAAATGCTATTTGTTACGTATAATTCCTTTATTATAGCAAATTTAGCTTACAGCTGTTTCCTGTCGTCATTATAGATAGGTTTACTCAATTGGTCTATAGATTAATTGAGGTAAATTGAAAGCCCTAAGAAAATTAATGATACCTTCGTCAGAGCCATTGCTGGAAATAGCAAATAGAGCACTTGAAGAATTGCTATTGTATGGGGCAGGTGGGGAGGGGATTGAGATGTTTAAGTAGAAAAGATAAAGGCAGGTTACAGTGGGGTGGTAGCAACTGGGGGGTGTGGTGCTTAGTAGAAGTAGCAGTAGTAGTATGAGGTGTAGTATTAGTAGTAGTTGTAGTAGTAGGTGTATTGCATTGTCAAATTTAGGAGAGGAACAATCATAAACGTAGGTCAGGATCATTATGATATTGGCATCGTATATAGGCTAGATGTTCTCCAGCCAATGTGTTGAAATCTGATATGGGCATTTCGTGGACATGGGGAGCGTCAAAGAGCTGTAAGCCAGATTAGCTATAATAAAGGAATTACATGTAATGACCATTATTTTAACTTGTCTTATATGTGTGCGCGTGTGTGTGTGTGTGTGTGTGTGTGTGGTGTGTGTGTGTGTGTGTGTGTGTACACGAGTGTATATATATATATCAATGGAACAAAAACGCAATAGAGGGCATTAAAACATTCGGAGTGACAGACGATACAAAGACGGACAAGAGAAACAACGATTAGGACAGGCAACAAAAGACGGGTCATTCGTGGCTTCCTTTCCTCAGTCAAGTTCCAGAAAGCACGATCATTTTGGTTGCCCACCCAAAAGTCTAAGCTAAGAGCATTAGACCCCTTTATATATATATATATATATATATATATATATATACGACAGCCTTCTTCCATATATATGTGTGTGCGTGCGTATGGCCGTGAGAGTGGGCGTGTTGTGTGCTTGTGTGTGTGTGTAATTGTATGTACATGTGTTGTATGTATATATATAATATACATACACACAACACACACACACACACAACTACATATATATATATATATATATATATATATATATATATATATAACATAAGGGGGATCAGCCATGTGAATGTGGCTAGGGTCAGGGCGGGGTATGGGGGTGTTACTGATGCATTTAGCCCCATATATATAGTTAATCCAAACAAGAAAGCAAAAAAAAAACACAACAACGCGAGGACGTGGAACCAATAAAGTATTATTGGACGCTCAGGAAAGAAGGAAAGAAAGAAGGTTTAACGTTTCGAGCGGAGCTCTTCGTCGGAAACATAGGAGAAGGAAAGATCCAGAGAAGGGAAAACAGAGGGAAAAAAATCATATATATATATATGAAGTGAAGGGTAGAGCGTAAGATATAACGTTTCTTCCATGATTTATAATTGTTCCAACAATTTGCGGTCACAACTCGTATATCATATCAAGTCATCCCATCCGGCATTTCTCACACTGTCGCCACGACTTATTCCAATTGTAATACCACGACCAATACTATTACCACTGCTATCATTTACAACGAATACACCCACCCACCCACACACACTCGTTGGTCACTGGATATGTTAGAAATAGGTGTTAAATTACTATCACTAGAAGACGCTTTGAATTAGTCAATTTAGACACAAGCACATTCACATAATAGAGTGGGATGTTCAAGGCTGGGTCGGTTTCCGTTCAGGATAGCTGGTGCGTCCGGCACTTCTTCCGCCACCACCATTACCAAAACCACCACCACCACCACCACCACCACCACCACGAAGGACAACGCGGCTCCTCACCATCACAACCACCAAAGTCATGATTTGTGCACCTATCGCAACACTACCACCACCACAACCACCGTCACCGCCATCACCACTATCTCCACTACTATCATCACTACCATTATCACCACCGTTACCATCACGCCACCACCACTACTATGAACACTACCAACTACAGCAACAAAACCATCAACATTAGTCACTACAACATCCTACGCCGACCGCCACCACGACCCCCGTGACCATCGGCCACTCCCAGCAGAAGCAGCATCGAGAACATCACGACCACCACCACCATCACCACCACAACCACCACCACCACCACCAACACCACTACCACCACCATCACTATCAAACAACTACAACATCTCCAATACCATAATCATCATCACCGTCACCATCACCGCCATTCATATCAACACTATTACATCCGTCACCAGCACCGTGACCAGCCCCTTTTTCGTCACCCTAACCACCATCAACACCATAACCACCACCGCCACATTCACCCCGCCACCACCACCACTACCACTACCAGAAGCTCTGCCGCGAACGTAGCCTCAATGCCAACATCATCAGCACGACACTCTCCGGCACTTTTACCACCGCCACCATCACTATCACCCCTACTACACCACCAGCACCATTACCATTTTCGCCATCATCCCTGTCACCATTACCGCCCTCATAACCACCGTCCTTAAACTCCTTTACCATCACTACTACCAACGCATCCACCACCACTACCACCACACTACTACCACCACTACCGCCACTAGAAGCACAATCATCGTCATCATTATCATCATCATCATCATCATCACCACCAGCACCGCTACCATTACCGTTACCTCCACCAACATTTTCATCATCACTATAACTATTACCGCCATCACTAACGTACTATCACTACCACAGCCATTACCTTCACCATCACCATCACCACCACCGCATCCGTCACCACTACCACCCCTAGAAGCACCATCCTCCTCCTTATCCTCCTCCTCCTCCTCCTCCTCATCATCATCATCATCACCACCAGCACCGCCACCATTACCGTTGCCACCACCACTACCACCATTATCGTCATCACTATGACCATTACTATAACCACCACCACAACCATCACCGCTACTACCTCTTGAAGAACCACCACCACCACCACCACCACCACCACCACCACCACCATCATAATCATCATCATCACCACCACCAGCACCACCACCATTACCGTCGCCACCACCACCACCACCATTTTCGTCATCACTATAACCATTGCTATAACCACCACCACAACCATCACCGCTACTACCTCTAGAAGCACCACCACCACCACCATCATAATCATCATCACCACCACCACCAGCACCGCCACCATTACCGTCGCCACCACCACCACCACCATTTTCGTCATCACTATAACCATTACTATAACCACCACCACAACCATCACCGCTACTACCTCTTGAAGCACCACCGCCACCACCACCATCATAATCATCATCATCATCATCACCACCAGCACCGCCACCATTACCGTCGCCGCCACCACCACCATTTTCGTCATCACTATAACCATTATTGCCATCACTAACGTACTATCACTACCACCGCCATTACCTTCATCATCACCACCACCAAAACCACCACCATAACCATCACCACAACCATCACCACTACTACCTCTTGAAGCACCACCGCCACCACCAC
>NW_021833649.1:0-10000 GCF_006345805.1 Octopus sinensis
ATATAAATACACTCACAAACGCACAACATACATTTACACATACTATACAGGCATACGTATATGGATATATATATATATATATGATATATGTATGCGAATATATAATATATATATACACATACAGACATATATATATGTATATATATAAATATATACTCGCACACTTTCAAACATACACATATGCATGCACTCACACACACACACACACACACACACACACACACACACACACACACACACACACACACACACACACACACATTTTAGAGTTTGCGCATCGGCCCGTGTTGTTCAATTATTTATCACAGACAACTCTGAACGTTTTCTACAAATCTATTTTAATTATTGGTAAAAGGAAAACGAAGTATCATGGAAACCAAACTATTTCTGTGTATGGTAGCTCAAAATACGCCATTAAAAGAAATAAAAGGAGAGAAAGAAGATCAAGGGACAATTAATCTCATGCCCACAATTGTCCATTTACGCATATTCTTTTATGCTATATTTTTCTCCTCCTTTCAGTCAGTTGACTGCGGTCATGCTGGGGCACCGACTTGAAGAATTATAGTTGATCCAATCGATCTTAGTATTTATTTGGGGTTTTTTTATGTGCGTTTTGTTAAACATTAATTTTCTCTGACGTAAACTTACTAGTACCGGTTGTCAAGTGACAGTAGTGGCCAAATACACATGCACACACACATATACACATAGACACACACACATGTATACACATAGGCACATACACAAACAGACTTGCATATACACACACGCAAGCGTACTCACACACATATGTATATATATACGATGGGTTTCTTTGGTCAGCATGAAGCTATAGTAGAAGAGACTTGCCGAAGGTGCCAAGCAGTAGAACTGAACCTGGAACCATGTAGTTGGGCAGGAATCTTCTTATTTCTTTACTACCCAGAAGGGGCTAAACACAGAGGGGACAAACAAGAGCAGACAAAGGGATTAAGTCGATTACATCGACCCCAGTGCGTAAATGGTATTTAATATATCGACCCCGAAAAAATGAAAGGTAAAGTCGACCTTGGCGGAATTTGAACTCAGAACGTAACAGCAGACGAAATACGGCTACGCATTTCGCCCGGCGTGCTAACGTTTCTGTCAGCTCACCGTCTCTTCTTCTTACCACAGAGGATTCTTCTTACCACACAGCCACGCCTGCGCTTATATGGTTAATGTATTTGAACTAATATAGTTAAAGATAAAAAAACGATAAACGTCGCCCTTTGAAGCCTAGCCAGGCTCATAGGCCCGGTTTCCCGGTTTCCATGGCGTATGTATCCCCCCACCCCTGCTGGACGGGGCGCCTGTCCATCGCAGCGTTACTCAAGAAACAGGAAGAGAGAGTGAGAGAAAGTTGTGGCGATAGAGTACAGCAGGGGTTGCCACCACCCCCTGCCGGAGCCTCGTGGAGCTTTTGGGTGCTTTCGCTCAATAAACACACACAACGCCCGGTCAGGGAATCAAAACCGCGAGTCCGCTGTCCTAACCACTGGGCCATTGCGCATCCAATATAGCTAAGATAATTCTAGTAAATATATGTTATAATTTAATAACAAATACATTAGAGATACATTAGAGACGGGAAGAAAAGAATAAGAGAAAAGGATGAAAATATAGCATGCAGTAATTTGGAGGACAGAACGAAATTAACAACGTTCTTGCTAATGAACATAAGAAGAACAATTACAAAAGATTTTGATCGTCTGCTTACAATCCAGCTTAATTATAATACAATCAGTGTCGAACAGTTTCCAATAACCCCCTGACATATTAACTATAACATCCATACACACATACACGTTTATGCATGCACATTGAAACATGAGAAAAAATAGCAAAATGGTATATGCGGCTGTGCTCCGAGATTGTCAGAAAACACACTTAATTATGCTGATGACGTAGATATGAATCTATATATATATATAAAACTAAGAATGTGTGTGTCTGTCCGTCTGTCTGAGTGTCTGTATATGTGCATCACTAAAACTCTAGAACTACTCAACCGGTTTCATTCATGTTTCATACATGAATTACTTAGGGTCCATGGAGTGTCATGGGCGAACAAAACATTCAACTTCTTGCCTGATGCGAGCCCGGAGTAATCTCTTAGACTGTTTCGGTATTATCTGTAAAAAGTGTAATAACATCTCTATTTTAATAACCCTTTCACTTTTATATAGTTTCACTTTCTATATATATGTTTATATATATTTATATCACTGTATATATATATATGTGTGTGTGTATGTATGTATATAAATATATATATGCATGCATCTATGTGCATATATATGTATGTATATATATACGTATATATATATGTATATCTATGTATATACGTGTACATGTATATGTATATATATGTGTGTATACATATATATCTGAATATTTATGTATATATATATGTATATATATATATATATATATGTAAACGTATACATAGATGTATATGCATATATATATATATATATATATATAGATGGTGTGTGTGTGTGTGTGTGTGTGTGTTTGTGTGTATCTATATGTATATATATTTATATACAACTTATAAACAAGGGCAAAAGAAAAAATTCCAACGCCAAATATGCCGAAAATAGACTTAAATCGTCAATAACCACGTATAATTCATTACTATAAGCACGCATCCCGAAGCAAGCCGACAGGAATTTCTAAAATATTCCGTTATTACCGAATCAGTCCAATTCCGAGTTAAATCATGAGTACACTAGGTGTACTGTAGAATTTCTATTTTGGATATATTTGGGGTAGTTTAATGTACACATGACTTTGTGTCTATTTCTTTCGGGTATGTATATATATAACGGGAAGCTTTATGAAAATAAACAAAAGACGAAGGCAGGTGGAAACCAACGAACAATTGTATTAGATGGCGCTCAGGAAATATAAATAAAACAAGTCTTTAACGTTTTCGAGCCTACGCTCTTCAACAGAAAGATACACAGAGAGAAAAAAACACAGAAAGAAGGAGAGAAAAAAAAATGCGTGCAGTAGCTAACGTATCACATGGCGATCTGATTTCGGCCAGAGGTCAAAGATCAAACATGAGACGCGAGAGCGAAATAAGGGGAGATAATAGGGTTGATAATAGGGTTGAAAGACCACTAATAGTGCGTAGGTGAGGTATATATATATATATTATATATATATATATATATACCTATATATATATACCGGGAGTACCACATAAATGTGAAACAGGTGGAAAAAAAGAGTACTCAAATACCAGGGGTAATATATGCTCTATTTCAAAGCAGCAGATTCAACAAAACCTGTTACTCTGAGTTTCACGTTTCCCGTTCGTCGGACAGTTTTTTTAAAATAGAACCGATATGCCAATTCCTATCAAAACTAGTATAAACGCTACACCTTTAAAAAGGACTGTTTGATTGGTCCTTTCAAATAACGGTCATTTTCGAGCGATAAACAAAAATTAGCTCAATATAAAATATTAAAAATATATATATAAAAATTATAAAAGTCGAGAAAAAAACCTTACATCGAATCTTTGGTTAAAATACACATTGTCATTAATAAAGAAAATATAATTAATACATGGAAATTAAATTAAAATATTAAAATGTATTAAAATATTTCACAACAGTACATACTCATACTAAACTATACATATATACATCAACATACAAAGATAGATGTACGCAGACCACATACATATACAGACATATAAATACAAAACAAATGCATGTACGCATATGTATACGCAATCTAGCTCGCATGCAAAATCACTGTATCCCTTATTTACAACATAAAGCTAAAGACATAAGTAAGGGAGGGGGAGGGGGACGTAATTTTACAGGGCTCTATACAAGTAACGAATAGGGAGAGAAAAAATCGAAAGAAAGGAAGAGAGAGAAAAAGAAAAAAGAGAAAAGGAAAAAAGAAGAAAAGGAAAGAAGAAAAAATTATAACGGTCTGGCTATGAGTTTTTGTATCCAAATTATGTAAGCACATATACTGACACATATACATATAGAGAGACAAGTACGCAAACACACAAGCCCAAGTGGATACATGCATACACATAGATTCGTGTATGTATGTGCTTAAGTACAAACATACGCTCACTTACACATATACAAAGACGTAAGCGTACAAAGACATATTCATGCCAATACACATATTCACATAAATAAACATACATACACGAATGTATGTGTATGCATGTATCCATTTGGGCTTGTGTGTTTGCGTACTTGTCTCTATAGATGTGTCTATATGGATACAGTGATTTTGCATGCGAGCGAGATTGCGTATACATATGCGTACATGCATTTGTGTGTATATTTTAGTTTTTACTATTTATATATCTGTATTGTATGTGGTCTGCGCGCATCTATCTGTTTATGTTGATGTATATATGTATAGTTTAGTATGAGTATGTACTGTTGTGAAATATTTTAAAGCATTTTAATATTTTAATTTCAATTTCCATGTATTAATTATATTTTCTTTATTAATGACAATATGTAAATTAACCAAAGATTCGATGTAAGGTTTTTTCCTCGACTTTATAAATTTTATATATTTTTTAAAATATTTTATATTGAGCTAATTTTTGTTTATCGCTCGAAAATGACCGTTATTTGAAAGGACCAATCAAACAAGTCCTTTTTTAAAGGTGTAGCGTTTATACTAGTCTTGATAGAATTGGCATATCGGTTCTATTTAAACAAAAACTGTCCGACGAACGGGAACGTGAAACTCAGAGTAACAGGTTTTGTTGAATTTCTGCTGCTTTGAAATAAGTATATATATATGTATATATATATATATATATATATATATATATATATATATATATATATATATATATACATATCTCTCTCTCTCTCTCTCTCTCTCTCTCTCTCAATAAATATATAATCACCGTGATCACCGTGACCGACCAGGCTATCAGATGTTTCTACTCATCGCTGGTCACAATGCGCTTCACATTGCTTTAGCCTTCAAATGACGCCACCCCCGCTGGCTAAGCAGGTAGGCCAATATATATATATATATATATTATATATATATATAATATATATATTATACCACACCACCCACCACACACACATATATATATATATATGCGCAACAAATACGCCCACAAATACTCACACATATATTTATATAAACATATATGAGTGTATATTTATACAAGCAGTTATATACATACGTCAGGGCGGTAAGGTGCAGTAGTGAGGGCGCGTGGCTTAGTGGTTAGGGCATTCGGCTCATGATCGTAAGGTTGTGAGTTCGATTCCCGGCGACGCGTTGTGTCCTTGAGCAAGACACTTTATTTCACGTTGCTACAGTCCACTCAGCTGGCAAAAATGAGTTGTACTTGTATTTCAAAGGGTCAGCCTTGTCACTCTCTGTGTCACGCTGATTATCCCCGAGAACTACGTTAAGGGTACACGTGTCTGTGGAATGCTCAGCCATTTGCACGTTAATTTCACGAGCAAGCTGTTCCGTTGATCATATCAGCTGGGACCCTCGTCGTCGTAACCGGCGGAGTCTTTTTAAAAAAAAAGGTGCAGTAAGGTTCATGAACGAATTGATTAATCAGAAATTAAACGAGAAACACCATTTGCTGCGTTCTTTTACCGAGGTAAAGTACACGCGTAGAAGCCAAGGATCAAACTATTGATCTGACATCTCTTCATCATCGTAATTGTGTCAAGAACATCGCACGTCTTGTCAGCCAGGCAGCTGACGTCCGCATTAGCCAATATCTAGACAAAGGCTTTCCAAGGGCGTTGACATTTAGCTGGTCTACATTCAAAGATCGATGTAGTTGATATTAATTAATGAATCAAGTGTCCTCGTCCATCAACTGTAATTTTTAATGGGACAGTTTATGCGTAAAATTTATGAGTGAGATTAATATCCAGAAAGACGTATCCGTTGGACATGTTTTCTATTCCTATTTAGACATCTGTGAGCTTCGATTAAGTATATATCATGCGCATTGTACATCGTGGGCATACATAATATCTATCTATCTATCTATCTATCTATCTATCTATCTATCTATCTATATATATATATATATATATACTCTTTTACTCTTTTACTTGTTTCAGTCATTTGACTGCGGCCATGCTGGAGCACCGCTTTTAGTCGAGCAACTCGACCACGGGACTTATCCTTTGTAAGCCCAGTACTTATTCTATCGGTCACTTTTTGCCGAACCGCTAAGCGACGGGGACGTAAACACACCAGCATCGGTTGTCAAGCAATGCTATGGGGACAAACACAGACACAGAAACATATACACACACACTTATATATATATACATATATACGACTGACCTCTTTCAGTTTCCGTCTACCAAATCCACCCACAAGGCATCGGTCGGCCCGGGGCTATAGCAGAAGACACTTGCCCAAGATGCCACGCAGTGGGACTGAACCCGGAACCATGTGGTTGGTTAGCAAGCTACACAGCCACTATACATATATATATATATATATATATATATATATATCTACCTCTCTATGTATCTATCTCCACAAAATCTATATGGTTGAGGAAAGATATTCAGAATTATCCAAAGGAATATTCCTCTAATTTCTTATCTTATAACAAATTTATTGGATTTTTGTTCTCAAATGCGATAATCTTTTTCCGGACCTTTTAAAGGACTCTGTACCACCCTCTAGTATATTTTTATGAGTTTTCCGTCAAATGGTAAACGTTATCTGGTTCTCACCACAAACCTGTAATGCCAGTGTTTTCAGGAGAAAGGCTCTCAGTATCCTTATTGAGAGGCTCTCAATATTAAGTTTAAAGGCGGTGGGCTAGCAGAATCGATAGCAACCAGGCAAAATACTTAACGGCATTACATCTACCGCTACGTTCTGAGTTCAAATTCCGCCGAGGACGACTTTGCCTTTCATCCTTTCGGGGTCGATTAAATAAGTACCAGTTACGTACTGGAGTCGATATAATCGATTTAATCCGTTTGTCTGTCCTTGTTTGTCCCCTCTGTGTTTAGCCCCTTGTGAGTAGTAAAGAAATAGGTATTTCGTCCGTCTTTACGTTTTGAGTTCAAATTCCGCCGATGTCGACTTTAACTTTCATCCTATCGCGGTCAATGAAATAAGTACCTGTGGAGCACTGGGGTTCAAGTAACTGACCTAACCTCTCCTCTGAACTTTCTGGCCTTGTGCCAAAATTTGAAACCAATATTTTCGAGTATTAAGGGAGGGCAGCGAGCTGGCAGAATAGTTAACGCGCCGGAGAAAAATGGGATCTTTTCGGTTTGAACGGCAGTTTTTAACATAATTTCTAGGTAACTAAACACTTTTAAACTTCGTATACGGGTAGAATGTGTTTATAAAACATATTTTTCTCTTGGCTTTATTGAGAAAATTCTATAGTTTGTAAGATATTTTTTTTCCTTCAATTTCTGCAATTTCAACCAATCAATGACGTCCATTGAGATAAACAACATTCTGTGCCGTATGAATGTGTCCCTCGTTTAAGAAACAGATTGGGTTTATTTACATTTCTGAAGAAAAAAAGATACCCTTCCCCCCATCCCTAACCATAACCCTAAAACAGAGATGCAATAGATCGATACTAGGGTCATAATTATGGGAGACAATTTCATATGTCACCGCTAGAAAAACTACCGTTCGTGCCGTATGAATGTGTCCCTCGTTTAAGAAACAGATTGGGTTTATTTACATTTCTGAAGAAAAAAAGATACCCTTCCCCCCATCCCTAACCCTAACCCTAAAACAGAGATGCAATAGATCGATACTAGGGTCATAATTATGGGAGACAATTTCATATGTCACCGCTAGAAAAACTACCGTTCAAACCGAAATATCCGAAAAATGTTTAGCAGCTTTTCTTACGGCTCTTTACATCCTGAGTTCAAATGCCGCCGGGATCGAAACTCCATTTCGAGGTTGGTAAAATAAATACCAGCTAAGAACTGGGGTCGATGTGATTGACTTATTCCCTCTACTGCAAATTGCTGGCTTTGTACCAAAATTTGAAACCTATGTTATTCAAGTATTAAAAACCATCAATATTCCCCAGTTTTTTTTTAGTTTTCAAAAATTCCATTGTAAATAGCAAAATAAATGCTTTATATTTTATCGTTTTATTTGAAAGCAACTATTCTTTTCAAGAAATTTTTCGAAATTACAAATGGTCAATATAGCATTCTCAGAAACTACAACAACATCAAATAATTTCTGCTGCTGCTTTTAAGGTTAATTTGTTGCCATATATAAGGTTTGGGTTGATTAACAATAATTGAAGAAGCCAGATATTATATTTCATACAAATATCCTCTATTATTCATGGTGTATCTGGGAAATATTGAAAGTTCTCCATATCTCTTGTCTTCCTTAAACGTAAGGTTAGCTCGTTATGACATTTACAATTGCACGTTGGAAGCCTGTCGTTCGTAAAAATAGGGAATAAATTTCCTGACGACAGGGCCGCATTCAGTAATAGCATTATATTAGTATGAAGCACAAATTGATTGAAAAACAAAACAAAAAAGTAAGGCACATATCAAATCTCAGATATTCGTTTTTGTTTGCCATCAGTAGTCTCTCGACTGCTCGCACAATACGCTAGAATGGCTGTATATATAAATTGTATAAGGCGGTGAGCTGGCAGAAACGTTAGCACGCCGGGCGAAATGCGTAGCCGTATTTCGTCTGCCGTTACGTTCTGAGTTCAAATTTCGCCGGGGTCGACTTTGCCTTTCATCCTTTCGGAGTTGATTAAATAAGTACCAGTTACGCACTGGGGTCGATATAATCGAATTAATCCGTTTGTCTGTCCTTGTTTGTCTCCTCCTTGTTTAGCCCCTTGTGGGTAGTAAAGAAATAGGTATGTTGTCTGCCGCTACGTTCTGAGTTCAAATTCCGCCGAGGTCGACTTTGCCTTTCATCCTTTTGGGGTCGATAGATTAAGTACCAGTTACGCACTGGGGTCGATATAATCGACTTAATCCGTTTGTCTGTCCTTGTTTGTCCTCTCTGTGTTTAGCCCCTTGTGAGTAGTAAAGAAATAGGTATTTCATCTGCTGTTACGATCTGAGTTCAAATTCACCCGAGGTCGACTTTGCCTTTCATCCTTTCGGGGTCGATTAAATAAGTACCAGTTACGCACTGCGGTCGATGTAATCGACTTAATCCCCTTGTCTGTCCTTGTTTGTCCCCTCTGTGTTTAGCTACTTGTGGGCAATAAAGAAATACATATATATTGTTATCTTTTATTTTTTTTAATCATTAGACCAATGGTTCTCAGTCAGCGTCCATGTGACCCTAGGAGGCCCATTATAATATTTCCTTGTTAAAAATTATGTGTACTACATTGGGTATACTTCTACAATACACAAAATATTAAATAAAATTTTTTATACCATACCTAATGATATCTTTATGTATAAAAGTGAAGTTGTGTGTCGGTCTCCTTCGATTTAGATTCCTAATTACTCCCACATTTTGCGGTGCAGTTTAACCAAAACCGGGTATCTTATAGTCGTGATTCATATCGAGCCCTTCTGGGTATTAGCGCGCGTCTACGATGAGTCTACGATTTTTAAAAAATTACCATCATTTTTTTCCATTTTAATGCATTTTTTCGCTATTATATAAGGGAAGTAACTCTCTAAAAATGTCTACGATGAATCAACGATTTAAAAAAAAATTTACCATCATTTTTTTTCCATTTTTAATGCATTTTTTTGGTATTTTTTTGCTATAACTCTCTAAAAATGCTTATATAGTTATTTCCCTTACAAACCCGAGCAACACCGGGCGATACTGCTAGTTTAATAATAAAAATATAATGCAAATTTTTAAAACATCGAATAGCTACGGAGGATCGAGAAGAGTAAAATTGTAATCAAAGGAATCTATTGGCCAAAAATTTCTTCTCCTGTATTCAAACTTACTTTCGTGACCCACACAC
>NW_021833649.1:15000-47500 GCF_006345805.1 Octopus sinensis
CGTGTACCCTTGAAGATTCTTAGTGTAACTTAAAAATGCCCCCAAAATGATCACCCTTAATACTCAGCTACTCAGAATGCCCTAATTGTCGCTTGTATTTACACAACTGTGTTATGTGATTGTGAATTTTTTATACAGATTTATGCGTCCGTACTCATCATCATGACACCAATGAAGAGAAAAATATGAGGGCGCTTGATCCTAAAAAAACGATGCAGACAAGTGTATTATTCTCCACAAGAAAAGTCAGAGATAATCAAGGAATTATGTAACGGTGGAAGCTTTGCTACACATGGCCGCGAGTTTGGCGTCGTCATTCGTTCTATGACTTATTTATTTCCAATTCATTTACCATTGATTCAGTCATCGCGTCTTTTAATAGCAAAACACCGTGATAAACGAGGATAGATGTAATACAGATTTTCATAGTAGCAAGAAAAAAGAGAACTGATCAAATTCTCCCAGAACTGTTTTGACACGTTAGAGACAGCCAAAAATATATGTTGATATTTCGTATCAGATAGCAAAATATTTGTTAAAACCCAAGCAACTGAATCAGCTTGAAGCGTCATAACTGATAGCGAACGGTACAGTCCAGACCACATATTAGCTCTAATGTTGCTAAACTATAGTTCACAGAAATCAGTATACTCTATTCTACTCTAGGCACAAAGGCCCGAAATTTGGAAGGGTAGGCCAGTCGATTTCATCGACCTCATTACGAAGCTGGTATTTAATTTGTCGACTCAGAAATGATGAAAGGCAAAGTCGATCTCGGCGGAATTTGAACTCAGAACGTAACGACAGACGAAATACTGCTAACGATTCTGCCAGCTTGCCACCTTAGCATATTCTTTTCTACTCTAGGCACAAGGCTCAAAATGTTTTGGTGAGAGGGGGGACCAATCGATTAGATCGACCCCAGTGCGTAACTGGTACATAATTTATCGACTCCGAAAGGATGAAAGGCAAAGTCGACCTCGGTGGAATTTGAACTCAGAACGTAAAGACAGACGAAATAGCTATTTCTTTACTACCCACAAGGGGCTAAACACAGAGGAGACAAACAAGGACAGACACACGGATTAAGTCGATTACATCGACCCCAGTGTGTAACTGGTACTTATTTAATCGACCCCGAAAGGATGAAAGGCAAATTCGACCTCGGCGGAATTTGAAGTCAGAACGTAGAGGCAGACGAAATACCTATTTCTTTACTACCCACAAGGGCCTAAACGCAGAGGGGGCAAACAAGGACAGACAAACGGATTAAGTCGATTATATCGACTCCAGGGCGTAAATGGTACTTATTTAATCGACCCCGAAAGGATTAAAGGCAAAGTCGACCTCGGCGGAATTTGAACACAGAACGTAAAGACAGACGAAATACCTATTTCTTTACTACCCACAAGGGCCTAAACACAGAGGGGGCAAACAAGGACAGACAAACGGATTAAGTCGATTATATCGGCCCTAGTAACTGGTACTTATTTAATCAACCCTGAAAGGATGAAAGGCAAAGTCGACCTCGGCGGAATTTGAACTCAGAACGTAAAGACAGACGAAATACCTATTTCTTTATTACCCACAAGGGCCTAAACACAGAGGAGACAAACAAGGACAGACATAGGTATTAAGTCGATTACATCGACCCCAGTGCATAACTGGTACTTAATTTATCGACCCCGAAAGGATGAAAGGCAAAGTCGACCTCGGCGGAATTTGAACTCAGAACGTAGCGGCAGATGAAATACCGCTAAGCATTTCGCCCGGCGTGCTAGCGTTTATGCCAGCTCGCCGACTTAAAGACGTATTTCACTGAAACACAATATACTTCAGAGCTGCTGCAACAACGGCGAAATACATATTTGTTACTTTCGCGGTGAACTCAATAAATGGAGTCTTCTCAGACGAAAATCGCAGCTTCTGTTATTTCAACGACATACATTAAGAATGTTATGTCGATAGAGTTTTTTTCTATAGAGCTGCTTGCATTGCATAATTCAAATTCATTACCTTATATTTCAAAATGCTTCCCTTAGTTTTTTAATATGAGAGTTCAGTACATATGTGACACAAATACGAATATGTACTCGAAGAGCGTGAACCCATTTCATTTTGGTTTCTAGAACATAATCAATAAACCGAGGTTAATGTTTTCCTATGTTGATCTTTTTATAGCAACTCTTCTAAATAAACATTTTAAGGACTGGAATCAGAGCAAAGAGCTTAAGTGTCAAAGGAAAAAATATCTTGATCTATGCTTATTATTGAACCAGGTGATATTTTTAGTCGACGAAAGCAAGAGAAAAATCTGTCACGTACAGATGTTAGCTTTGAAGCTGTTAAGACATTGTGCTACATTTGTATAGGATCAACTGATAAAATGAAATTTATCGCTCTGAACAGTGATGTATGTGAAATACAAGTAACATAGACACGGTCAAAAAATCAATTTGCTCAATGTGTTACGGACTGTAAACTCGATTCTTATATCAAGTCATTGACATTATATAAAGTAGGGTATTAGTTAGGCGGCGAGTTAGCAGAATCATTATCACACCGGATGAAATACTTAGCGATATTTCGTCCGTGCTGATGTTTTGAGTCCAAATTCCACCGAGGTCAACTTTGGTCTTCAGTTTTTCGGGGTCGATAAAATAAGTACCCGTTGGGCACTGGGGTCGATGTAATTGATTTACCCCATCCCCGGGATTGCTGGCTTTGTGCCTAAATCTGAAAGTAGTATTTTACTTCATTAGTAGTAAATAAGTCCTGTCTCGGTTCCAAAAACTCATAGAGCCTGTAACCCCTTTTTCCATGGCGCTTACGTGACCGAGATCAGAACACTACCCTAAACTTTGCCGTACATCCTTTCGATAAAATAAGTACCTGTTAAGCACTGGGGTCGATGTAATCGACGTAACTAATTCTGGATATGAGCGTAACATCTGCATCTCTCTGCCAAACCATATCAAACCAGTGTGGCAGAGTAGGCTAATCGAAACCAATAAGGTCTAAAGTTCAAATCCACGGCCTCCATATCGGACCGTGCTTGGCGGAGAGAACATGCTGAGATCTTGGCTCTGCAATGGATTGAACACGGGTAGTTCAATCCAATCCAGGATATTAGCTGGAGAGTCGAACTATTACATTAGTTCCGGTATAAATATATAATTGCATCTAAGAAGCCCAAATAGATAATGTTTTAGCTTGCCCACTCATAGAGTTTGGGTTGAAAGCTTTGCGCTATACCAATAGACACCACATTTAATTTTGCATCCTATAGCCCAGATAGCAATCGGAACCATTTCCTATCAGGTAGACTTCCTATCAGGTAGACTTACATTATTTACGAAGAGGGAAGAATATATCCTTCATTTCTTTAACACTACGACTTCAGAACCGTCTTATTCTCGCCTACATATTTCCAAAGCTGATAATTACCTTAACGCGAGAAATAGGAAATACTATATTTTTATTCCATTGCAACTGAAATAAGTCGTGTGCAATTAGGAAACATCTGTTTTAAAGGTTAACACGATACTTCTTTAGTGACGTACAAATTAAACGGGCAAAAAATTAAAAGAAAACCTATAACCTCGATGTTATAAAATTTCATATTTCAACGGTAAATACAGATGCTTACCAAATATATTTGGGTGTTCCACTGTTTCCAAGAAGGATCAACGGTTTCTTCTTGTTCAACGGTATTATGGTAGAGAGAGAGAGTAAACTCTTACCACTGATACCTGTAAATAGATCGATTCTCTTGTTGCTGCTAAGCACCAGTTCAGCGTTCATTGATCAGAAATAAAAGCTTTATATAAGTATAAACTTAATAGTAGAAGACTTCCTTATAGGTGAGGCTCCAATATTGAACACATACCTAAATCACGGTAAAACTTCATACGCATATATATATATATATATATATATATATATATATATATATATATATATATATCACCGTGACCGACCAGGCTATCAGATGTTGCTACACATCGCTGGTCACAATGCGCTTCACAATGTTTTAGCCTTCAAATTACGCCACCCCGCTGGCTAAGTGAGCAGGCCATATATATATATATATATATATATATATACTCTTTTACTTGTTTCAGTCATTTGACTGTGGCCATGCTGGAGCACCGCCTTTAGTTGAGCAAATCGACCCCAAGACTTATTCCTTGTAAGCCAAGTACTTATTCTATAGGTCTCTTTTGCCGAACCGCTAAGTTATGGGGACGTAAACAAACCGGTATCGGTTGTCAAGCGATGTTGGGGGGGACAAGCACAGACACACAAACACACGGCCTGTAGCCTCTATAAACATCAGTCCTTTATATTTGTCGGTTTTATCCCACGTGTTCGCCCTGTTTGCTTTGTCACAAGTTCTTTGTATCCTATTTGGGATAAAATAGGGGTACCAGTTATTCGACAGTGTTATACACCCTTAAAATATGGTAAGAAATTGTAGTTTGTTTTGTATCAAATTCTATTTCAGTTTTTGTTTTCATTTCAGAATGAGCTCTTGACAAATGTTCACCAAATCTTTATATATAAAAGTGAGGTTGTGTGCTGTCTGTCTCCTACGGTTTAGATTCCTAACTACTCCCACATTTTGCGGGGCAGTTTAACCAAAACCGGGTATCTTATAGCCATGATTCATATCGAGCCCTTCTGGGTATTAGCGCGCGTCTACGATGAGTCTACGATTTAAAAAAAAATTTACCATCAATTTTTTCCCATTTTTAATGCATTTTTGGCATATATAAGGGAAGTAACTCTCTAAAAATTTATTAAATCTCAGAACGTAAAGAGCTACAGTAACACTCCCCCTTTGTGGTTAGCCATTTTGTGATGGCTATTATGCTTTACATCTCTAAAAATGCTTATATAGTTATTTCCCTTACAAACCCGAGCAACGCCGGGCGATACTGCTAGATTCCTATAAATCCTTTCTTACCCCGATTCAAACTAGTAGCATGGTTTTGTCCATTTCTTCTTGTACCTTTTATTCTGTTTGTATCTCATTTTCATCTGTTTTATCATTGCGAAAACTCGTTTGAATTAATTGAATCTAAATATAAACGTGTTTAAAAGAGTCAAAGCTAAAGTTAGATTTCCGAATATAGAAAGAAAGATAAAATATGATTATGCTTCCTCAATGCTTATATGATTTAATATAAGTCTTCATTCTCATGAAATCCTAATAAAAAAACCTTCTATATCTTGAACTGAAAGTCTTTGACCTTCCTGTAACTTATTATAACGTAACTGTGCTACTCGCTTTTATGTATGTATGTATGTAGGTAATGTATGTATGTATGTATGTATGTATGTATGTATGTATGTATGTATATATTATTATATATTATATTATATAATATATATATATATATATAAACATATATAAAACATCAAATAATATAGAATAATATATAAGATGTACGTGATATACATATATATCATATTATAAAATAATATCATACAAATATTATATATATAATAAGACGGAATATATATATAATATATATATATATATAATATAGAAGAGAGAGAGAGAGAGAGGAGAGGAGAGAGAGAGAGAGGATATCCATCAAATAATACAGATAATATATTATAAAATATGTGATATAATATATAATATATATTATATAAATATTAATGTATGTATATAAAGGAATATATATATATATATATATATATATTATGGGTGGTATTACGAGCAAAAGTAGGGGGGAAGATACAAGTGCGATATATGAAGAAGGTACACATTTAATTGAAAAAAAGTTAAATGAAAGAATACGTTAATAAGGAAGCAGATATGAAAAGAGAAGACAGAAAATAAGATATTTATCAAAAAAGTGTGTGATAACTGCGTTTATTATCATAAATTTTTTCTCATAACCATCATCATCATCATCATCCTCAGTGTCATTTTTATCGTCATCATCCTCACCACAACATCAACATCATCATCATCATCATCATCATCATAATCATCATCATCATTTTCATCGTTATCAACACCATAACCATCATCATCGTCATTGTCATCATTGCCATCGTCGTCATATCACCGTCATTGTCGTCGTCGTCGTCGTCATCATCTAGAACAACACCGTCATCATTCTCAGCACTATCATCACCATCATCATCAGTACCTGCCTCCTCCCCCTCCTCCTCCTCCTTATCATTATTATCATCACCATCATCATCATCATCATCAGTACCCGCCTCCTCCCTTCTCCCTCTCCTCCTCTTCTTCATAATCATCATCACCATCATCTTCGTCGTCGTTGTTGGAGTCGTCATCATCTTCAACAACACCGTCATCATTCTCAGCACTATCATCACCATCATCATCAGTACCTGCCTCCTCGCCCTCCTCCTCCTCCTCATCATCATCATTATTATCATCACCATCATCATCATCAGTACCTGCCTCCTCCCTTCTCCCTCTCCCCCTCCTCCTCCCCTTCATCATCATTATCATCACCATCATCTTCGTCGTCGTCGTCGGAGTCGTCGGAGTCGTCTTGGTCATCGTCATCATCATCATTTTTATGTAACGCCTTAATCAGGATGAACTTCAAGAAGATGGTATCCAGTAAATATGGCGGACATGTTGATGGCTAAACTAATGTTGTCCAGATGTTCATTTGGTTTTCCAGCAGACTTAAATTAGATTTAATGATCTCCAACCGCATCTTATTGTAGAGCGGGCGTATAAATTTAAACTGCGCTTTTAATTTATAAGTTCTAATATATAGGTTAATGAAATCTTTCATTTGAAATTAGAAGCACGAGAGTATTATCAGTACGATCAAGTAAAGTGAGTGGCATGAGGGTTAGGATAGCATGAGGGTCACATGATGGCAAGATCGTAGTTTCAGTTCCTAGACCGGAACACATGGAAACCGGTGCTGCTGTGTTTACGACCCCGTAACTTAAGGGTCTTGAGAAGAGAACCGATAGAGTAAGTAGCGGGGTTTAAAAAATAATAAAATGCCCTGGGGTCGATTTGTTTCACTAAATAAAACCCTTCAAGGCGGTGCCCCAGCATGGCCATAGTAAAAAATATGACTGAAACAAGTAAAAGATAAAAGATTGTGTGTATATATATATATATATATATATATATATATATATATATATAATATATTCTTATTATAAAAGGCAGATTTTATCTGCCTCCCTTTGGGAGTTATACAAATCTATAATATAGCATTTCTTCAATTACAATTTACCTAGCATTTTTAAGAGTACAATGCATCGCGTCATGCCAGGTCCAGTTTTTAAAATTTAAACTCCAATTAAGCAAAATTTACAGAAAACTCACATTCTGGTGTGTGTGTCAAATGCTTTTCTTAGTCTGGTTTACACCACACGCAAACGCACACACACAGTGGGCAACGAATAAAATGAAGTAAATAGCGACAGAGTGATTTGAGGAAGACTAAAGTGAAAGTATTCTGTCTTGACGCTGATAGATACAATGAGTAAAATGTATTGGAAGCTAAGAGCTAAGAGTGAGTGAAAATGTTCTTGAAGAGAGTAATTAGTAATAAAGTAAACATACACTCATACATACATACATACATACATACATACATACATACATCATACATACATACATACATACACACACACATACACACACATACATACAACACACACATACATACATACACACATACATACATACATACATATACATACATACATATACATACTACATAACACACACACCCACACACACACACAGTATTGAAGCTTGAGAACAATCAGATACATTTGCAACACATCTGTTGAAAATATTATTGTTCACACAAATACATATATACATATATACATACAACAGACAGACAGATGACACACACACACACACACACACACATGATCCAGCATGGCCACAACCTCAAGGCTGAAACATATAAAAGAATAACAGAATATAAATGTGTGCAAAGTACAAGAAATATTAATGCAGTATATGGGGATTGGACAATAAGCGTAAGGCAGTGTCAATGGTGGTTCCAGAAATCCCGAGCCATAACTACAGCCTAGAAGACGAGCCTCATCCTGAAAGATCTGTAGAACTCGACAAGGACATCCTGAAAACCCTGGTGGAACAAAATATCATCGTAACTGTTGAGGAACTAGCAGAGAAGCTTGGATTTGGTCATTCAACCATTCATTGACACCTGTGTGCTATCGGAAAAGTCAGCAAATTGGGTCAATGGGTTCCTCACGAACTTTCCGAGTCTAATTGCATGCAGAGAGTGAATGTATGCTTTTCTTTGCTGTCAAATCTCACCACTACTGCGCTATGTATATCTATATATATAAAACTGTAGTTGTGTGAGTGTCTGTCCCCTTCGATTTAGATTCCTAACTACTCCCACATTTTGCGGTACAGTTTAGCCAAATTCGGGTAGCTTATAGTCGTGATTCATATCGAGCCCGTCTGAATATTAGCGCGCGTCTACGATGAGTCTACGATTTTAAAAATAATTTAACATCATTTTATTCCATTTTATTGCATAATTTTGTCGATGAATATTGTTGACATAATGTGTCGATGGCGCGGAGTTGGCGTCCACGCTCACACCTGCACCTGTGGGGAAGGAGTGTAAGGAAATCAACGTCGTAATGCGTTGTCAAGGAGACCAGTGTTCTTTTAGAACAACGACTTCATGGCTTGAAGACACCAAAACAGAAATGGCTAAGAAGCGTCTACATGAGTCTACGATTTAAAAAAAATTTACCATCGTTTTTTTTCCATTTTAATGCATTTTTTTCGCTATTATATAAGGGAAGTAACTCTCTAAAAATGTCTACGATGAGTCACGATTTTAAAAAAATTTACCATCATATTTTTTCCATTTTTAATTCATTTTTTGCTATTTTTTGGCTATAACTCTCTAAAAATGCTTATATAGTTATTTCCCTTACAAACCCGAGCAACGCCGGGCGATACTGCTAGTCTTATTATAAAAGGCAGATTTTATCTGCCTCCCTTTGTCACTTATACAAATCTAAAATATAGGATTACTTCAATTACAATTTACCTAGCATTTTTAAGAGTAGAATGCATCGGGTCATGCCAGGTCCAGTTTTTAAAATTTAAACTCCAATTAAGCAAAATTTACAGAAAACTCACATTCTGGTGTGTATGTCAAATGCTTTTCTTAGTCTGGTTTACAGCAACGCAAACGCACACACACAGTGTGCAACGAATAAAGTGAAACTAATTCACTGGGTGTGTGTTGACAGGTAGACAATAGAATGCGATGGCGATGTAATATTGTTTCTCTCTATGACGCTCATAAAAGCATTGATGTACATGTGTGCGTTCGTGAGTGTGTGTGTGTCATTCCTCACCACACGCATACACATACATATTGAGAGTGGCAAACACAAACGTTTCAAACAACTACATACAAACACGTGTGTGTGTTTGTTATTAGTAAAAAGGCGCCAAAACACACAACTCACTTATCATTCCAACACATTTGCAAAGACACATGGACGGTCGAATTGCTATAAAACATACAGAAAAGGTAAATTGGTTTTTATTTACTACTCTGTATATATTTTATTATATAATATTATATATAGATATATGTATATATAATTGCAGTATGAAACAGTGTTTATGTATAAACAGACGACACTTATATATAGTTATTAATAAATGTATGCATCCGTTAACCCTTTCGTTACCAACTGCCCGAAAAAAATTTTGGTTAATGTGACCAAGCCGCCCGAATTTACCTATTCATATTTAAATGAGAATATCAGAGTAAATCTCTTTAGAACATTCGTGCAAACACAGTATTATACTTCGTAACAGTTCAACTACAGTTTTGTACAAAAATCGAAGTGTAATTTTATTCCGTGAATTATGGGAGATTTTTTTCCGAAATTTGTTCCTATTGTGTTTTCAAAATTTGTAATTCTGACAAAAATGGATACGAATTTCATTATATCAAGCAGCGAGTCAGAATCGAAGGATTTTCTACTGAAGACCTTCATAAATCTAACTCTATGACTGAAAAAAAAAAAGCATGTGGTATTTGATCTCAACCTAACAAAGCGAAAGAAACGATAATTTGTTATTTCCCACAACCTTAAATGAAATAAGGCCTATTTTGCCATAAATATTATTATGGGTATTAAGTTACCCAGAATAACAAATTCTATCGTAAAATTTTGTTGTATACCCAATTGAATATTAGCTAATAACCCATTTTCTATAACGATGTTTGAACAAAATTTTAATAATTTTATATATTGTTGAATTTACCTGTATCTACCTGCAATTAGAGTCACTTTGTGACAAAATTATAGTATAGAATTGGTTGAGAACATTTCACTAAATTATCTTCCAAAAATCAGATTATATATTCATAAATAAAAAAGTTATAGTTGTTTAATGAAACCAGACTAAATTTATGATTACGTTAGAAATTAATTGAAACACATAAGGGGTGTATTTTGGTCAGAAATATAGTAACGAAAGGGTTAAGAAAAACCAAAAAATTTTTATTCTTTGTAAATGTTGTGTTCAAAATAACATTTTCTTTTAAGAATGTGTATATAACAAAGTATGGGTATATAACTACGTGGCTTATATCTTTATATATAGAGTGAAGTTGTGTGTCTGTCTCCTACGATTTAGATTCGTAACTACTCCCACATTTTGCGGTGCAGTTTAACCAAAACCGGGTATCTTATAGTCGTGATTCATATCGAGCCCTTCTGGGTATTAGCGCGCGTCTACGATGAGTCTACGATTTAAAAAAAAATTACCATCATATTTTTCCATTTTAATGCATATTTTTCGTTATTATATAAGGGAAGTAACTCTCTAAAAATATCTACGATGTGTCAACGATTTAAAAAAATATTACCTTAATTTTGTTTCAATTTTTAATGCATTTTTTGCTATTTTTTGCTATAACTCTCTAAAAATGCTTATATAGTTATTTCCCTTACAAACCGAGCAACGCCGGGCGATACTGCTAGTATATATATATATATATATGTATATAGATGAAACTTACTTGGAATTGGATACGTGGCGTTCGATCATATAATAATAATAATAATAATAATAAGTAATAATATATATAATATATATATATATATATATATATATATATATATATATATATATATATATATATATATATATTTATATATGTATATATATGTATGCATATATACACACATGCATGCACATCCCTATGAATATATGCATGCATATATTGGTGCGGGGCGTCAAAAAACGTGAGCAAGATGAGAAACCAGAACATAAAAACAAAGCCATATGTTCTCGTTTCTCATTTTGTTCACGTTCCTCTTGACGTCCTGTACTCATATATGCATGTATATATACATATATATGTAGGCATGTACATGTACGTATATATATATATATGGTTAGGGTGCTGGTTACATGATCGGAAAATCGTAGTTTCAGTTCATAGACCGGAACACTTGACAACCGGTGCTGCTGTGTTTACGCCCTCGTAACTTAACGGTCTAGAGAAGAGAACCGATAGAGTATGTAGCGGGGTTTAAAAAATAATAAAATGTCCTGGGGTCGATTTGTTCCACGAAAAAAAAACCTTCAAGGTGGTGCCACAGCATGGCCACAATAAAGAATATCACTGAAACAAGTAAAAGATAAAAGATTACACACACACACACACACACACCATATCTCATCTTAAATGTAGACGAATATCATTATTCCCATGTAGGAGGCTTGATAATTGTTAAGAAATTCCTCTACAGGCTACCAAATAAACTTTGTTTTCATTTACATACATTCTATGTTATCTCAACAACCAGTTTTAGTTATTTGAAAGACACTACTCTACAACGACCAGGTTTCATTAGAAAGTGAAAATAGTTTCACACTTTCAATTTTAGCCAAAATTACAAAGTATTGCATTGTGAGAGTGACGATGTGAATAATGAAAGTAACATTTCTCCGAATTGGCCACATCTGTATTATAACAAAGAAAACTGCTTATTATCTATCCATATATATTAGGTCATCCCATAAGTAATGCTGTTTTTTTTCAATCGCATGAACTAAATATCGGAGCGGACGGAATAAACTACCTGCATCAACTTGCTATAAAAGCAGGTGGTAATTTTATTGTCTTTATTCTTAGAGCAAGTTTTGAAGAATGCAGTTCGATTTTAACTTACTTTTTTTCAAAGCTAAAATGGAAGCGACAAAGGAGCGTATTCGGCATATTTTGCCTTATGACCAGTCATTCAAATCAGCGTTAGAAGAAAAAACGACTATCTTTGGTTTCAAGATGAAAGGTGATCTTCCATCAGGATAATGCTCTGCCACATACTTCGATGATGACACTCTAAAGGCTGGAGCAGTTTTAATGGGAAACGTCAGCTATTTCAGCAGAATTCTACCCATGTGTGAAACATCACACGAAAGTGAAACATTGGGCGGTTTTAGCTTTTTGAAAGCGGGTGGACGAGGTTGGGAAAGGGACATTGAGTGTTTTTTAAGAAAAATTAAGCTTTAAATATATATATATATATATATATATATATATAATATATATATATATATATATTATATATATATATATATATGTATATATATATCTGTGTATCTTTCTGTCGAAGAGCGTAGGCTCGAAACTTAAAAGACTTGTTTTATTTCTATTCCTGAGCGCCATACTAATACAATTGTTTGTTTGTACTCCACCTGCCTTCGTCTTTTGATTATTTTCATAAAGCTTCCCGTTATATATGTTAGTTAGTTAGTTAATTTGGCTCAAAAGCAAATAGCAAGGCCATGTAGGGGGACATGGAGTTAAGTACAGGGTGGTGTTCATGTAAAGAGTTCAGGCCACTTGAGGTCCAGGGAGGCTTTGAACAAAGCAGTCGTCGGCATCTTCACCATCTCGTCTGGCAGCTTGTTCCACGGATCCGCAACCCGGACGGAGAAAGCTCCTCTCCTTCGATTAAGATGAAATCGTCGCAGGTAGAGCTTTTCGGAATGACCCCGCAGCCGACGCATATTATATATATGTATATATATATATATATGTATAATATATATATATATATATATATATATATATATATATATATATATTATATATATATATATATATATATTATATATATTATATATATATATATTTCCCTGATTCGTAATCTCTGTATTTTTCTACGTAGATAAAAAATATCGAAAAATGTTGCAAATTAAGAATTACGGTAGGGACGGGGGGAAATTTAAACTTTAAAAAGGTGATTTCTGTGCAAAATCATATTAACCTCCTTAATTTGTGATCCTTGTTGAGAACAGAAAGCACTTTTGCGCAAACCCATGCAAACTGTACCCTTCCCACTTCACTTTTAAACAAACAATAGCTTCCATTATGCCAGTAATCCAGTTCACCATATTATCAGCTGTGCCAATTCTGCCCATAAGAAAGGAACAAATAATACAACGTGGCCGTAGGTCATAACACCCGGGCAACACCGGAATGCATTGCTAGTGTGTGAGTGTATATGTTTGTGTGTGTGTGTGTGTGTATGTATGTATGTATGTATATATATGTATTTGTGTGCGTGTGTGTGTGTGCGTGCGTGCGTGCGTAAATGTTGTTAAAATAGTGTTTAACATAATTAGTGACATGAGTGATGGACGAGAACTCTTCTGTTGGGGATGACCATAAAACCATGTTCTGAAACCCATAATGGGCCTTAATGTTTCTTTGAAAATACACAATACTTAATTCCTCAGTTGACTTAATTATGGGACCTTTTCGGTTTGAACGGCAGTTTTTTTCTAGCGGTGTCATATGAAATTGTCACCCATAATTATGACCCTAGTATCAATCTATTGCATTTCAATCTGTTTTAGGGTTAGGGTTAGGGTGGGGGGAATGGTATCTTTTTTTCTTCACAAATGTAAATAAACCCAATCTGTTTCTTAAACGAGGGACATATTCATACGGCACAGAATTTTTTTTTTACCTCAATGGACGTCATTAATTGGTTGAAATTGCAGAAATTAAAGAAAAAAACAACAAATATCTTACAAACTATAGAATTTTCTCAATAAAGCCAAGAGAAAAAGATGTTTTATAAACACATTCTACAAGTATACGAAGTTTAAAAGTGTTTAGTTACCTAGAAATTATGTTAAAAACTGCCGTTCAAACCGAAAAGATCCTAATTATGTCCAGTAGGCTTAGATCTTTACCCTGTGATATAAATTAAATCTAATCCAGAAGGAAATGAAATTAATCTTGAAGTAAATTAATATTATCTCGAAGGAAATTAAAATTATCTGGCAACGAATGAAGTGATTTTTTTCTGATTAAGAAATGTTTTTGGTGTTTCGTTATTTAATAATTATATCAAGATTTTTTAAACTCAATCAAATATTTTCCGGAGCTTTTATGTAACGAGTAATAAATTAGTTTAATTTTTACTGGAAACACTTCTTGACCAAGTATGATAATATCTTTCGTGAGTTTGTGGGAATCACGTGTTTTGAAAATACAAAATTTAGTTATTTTGATTGTGAATACCTGATTTAATGAAAGAGAGGTAAAATGGCGCAAATTGGAACGGGAGGATAAAGAGATGGGTAGAGAAACAACGTAAAGGTTTACATACTCTTTTACTCTTTTACTTGTTTCAGTCATGTGACTGTGGCCATGTTGGAGCACCGCCTTTAGTCGAGCAAATCGACCCCAGGACTTATTCTTTGTAAGCCCAGTACTTATTCTATCGGTCTCTTTTGCCGAACCGCTAAGTTACGGGGACATAAGCACACCAGCATTGGTTGTCAACCGATGTTGGGGGCACAAACATAGATACACAAACACATACACACACACACATACACACACACACACACACACACACACACACACACACACACACACACACACACACACACACATATATATATATATATATATACATATATATATACGACGAGCTTCTTTCAGTTTCCGACTACCATATCCACTCACAAGGCTTTGGTCGGCCCGAGGCTATAGTTGAAGACACTTGCCCAAGGTGCCACGCAGTGGGACTGAACCCGGAACCATGTGGTTGGTAAGAAAGCTACTTACTACACAGCCACTCCTACGCCTACATGTAGAAGAAAATTCAAAATGGGATCGGCACACTGTACACACACACACGCTAACAAGAAACTAACATTATTGTGGAGGCAGTGAATTTGTTCGCCGAAGAAAAGAAAAAAAATAGACTGACGTTTTAGTTGAACCTTATACCCAGATAGTGTTAATGTCACGAGAAGAGAAACGATACCTGAAGCAGGTCTCTGTCCTTCTGCTGCATACTGCAATGAAAATGTCCTTTTCTACTATAACACAAAACCCGAAATTTTGGAGGAAGGGGCCAGTCCATTAGATCGACCCCAGTACGTAACTGGTACTTATTTTATCGACTCTGAAAGCATGAAAGGCAAAGTCGACCTCGGCGGAATTTGAACTCAGAACTTAACGGCAGACGAAATACCTATTTCTTAACTGCCCACAAGGGGATAAACACAGAGTGGACAAACAAGGACAGACACAGGTATTAAGTCAATTACATCGACCCCAGTGCGTAACTGGTACTTAATTTATCGACCTCGAAAGGATGAAAGGCAAAGTCGACCTCGGCGGAATTTGAACTCAGAACATAAAGACAAACGAAATACCTATTTCTTTACTACCCACAAGGGGCTAAACACAGAGAGGACAAACAAGGACAGACACAGGTATTAAGTCAATTACATCGACTCCAGTGCGTAACTGGTACTTAATTTATCGACCTCGAAAGGATGAAAGGCAAAGTCGACCTCGGTGGAATTTGAACTCAAAACGTAGCGGCAGACGAAATACCGTTAAGCATTTCACCTGGCGTGCTAACGATTCTGCCACCTCGCTGCCTTACTGCAATGAAAATATCATTCTATTGAAGATGCTTTGCCGCAATTATTTTAAGAGTCAGTCAATCCTTACAGTGATGATTCTTCAAACTTAATTGTGGGCACCCGTATAAACTACCGATCAACTAAAGTTCAAACCATTTAAAATATAGTCATTCATCATGCGCCATCATAAATCTAGCATTTAATTTGTTCAAGGGTAATTTTAATTGGTTTCAAGGTCATTCTAATATCCCGAAATTATTTTAAAGTGCTCATTAAAATATTTTGTATTTTCAATGTAGAGTTGATTGATGATATTTATCTTATTTAATAATGTAGGTTTCAAGAATGATTTGAAATAAATACATACATACATACATACATACATGCATACATACATACATACATACATACATACATACATACATATATACATACATACATACATGCATACATACATACATACATACAATAATAATTGGAGATTTAGGTTTTGTTAGTAAATGCTTAAAGGAGAATCTGGATAAACTGGGATTTTCAGAAAGAGAAATCGACCGGCTGATTTGTACATTACATATGCAATCTGTGAGTGGAACAGTAAAAATATGCAACACTTTTCTCAAGTTCCAAATGTGAATTTGTCTGTGTTAACTACTTCCCAAAGATGGAGCCTTGTATCTTTGTTGGAAACCGGCTCCCTCGTCAATAGAAAATTTATAATAATTAAAAAATAGAAGACACACACAAACACACATTCATACATACACAGACATAAACAGTTTAAAGGCATAGCTAGGAAACACACACACACACACACACATCGTTGTTATTATGTTAAACTGTCGCATGTCCAAATTCGACCAAATACAATTTTTTTCCAATATTTAATTTTGCCAGCAACAGCTGGTTCTTTTGGTCAAAATATCGTATCTCCAGCTGCTTCAGGTACCAAGATACATAAAATTATCAAAGTGTAGTATAACGATTTTGCTATGGAATGGTGTAACTATTGATTGGTTTTCTGAAAAAAGCAGCGTTTTTAACTTACGACACTTTTGCATAATAGCAACGATATATATATATATATATATATATATATATATATATATATACTCGGAGGTAGGCTTGTGAATTACGTGCTTCGTGGAATGAAGAGGAGACTCATAAGGGATGTGAAACTGGGAAAGTCACTTCAGTGCTCTTCATGAAGAAGGGCAAGGAGCTGAGACTTTCCTTAAACTTGAAAGAATGCATGTGTTGCGTAAATCTTATGCCTCTATCGTGATACCGTTATAGGAGTGGCTTCGTAGACTACAGCTTCTGAAAGGCAAGATCCTCACAATGGACTGGTTGGAGTCTTTTGATTGCTATAGGTTAGAGCTCAATCCTGGTAGCGATATTATTTAAGTGTGCGTAGCTAGCATTGACGTTATGGGAGTTAAAGGCGTAGCGTGGCCAAAAACACGTATTTCAAATAACTCTAAAAGTGTTTTTACTTGGCTAACATTACAACTATTCAACATGAGAGTAGAAAAATTCTCATGTCATGTTAAGATTGTTATATCAGCGTCAACCTGCATTTAAAAGATGCTATTAAATGTGACTCATTTGCATTTTATGCCTCTCTGGCATCTGCGTTGTTATTTCAAATCAATTAAATCATGGAATTCTTTCTTTTAGACAGCTGTGCCAACTAGTCTGATATGCCAAGAATAATTTTAAGAAATTTTAACGTCCGTTGCAGCAATTAATATGATGTTTGACCTACGATTTAACAACGGATTTTTGTTTACATTCTAAACTAATAATATATTCTTATTCGATATACCATCTTTCAAGCTACTCTTTACTCTTTACTCTTTTACTTGTTTCAGTCATTTGACTGCGGCCATGCTGGAGCACCGCCTTTAGTCGAGCAAATCGACCCCGGGACTTATTCTTTGTAAGCCCAGTACTTATTCTATCGGTCTCTTTTGCCGAACCGCTAAGTAACGGGGACGTAAACACACCAGCATCGGTTGTCAAGCAATGCTAGGGGGACAAACACGACACACAAACACACACATACATATATATATACATATATACAACAGGCTTCTTTCAGTTTCCGTCTACCAAATCCACTCACAAGGCTTTGGTCGGCCCGGGGGTATAGTAGAAGACACTTGCCCATGGTGCCACGCAGTGGGACTGAACCCGGAACCATGCGGTTGGTAAACAAGCTACTTACCACACAGCCACTCCTGCGCTGTTGTTCAGAGTTATCCAGAAACAATTGGAAAACTTTCGTGTTCCAGCCACTAAACTATGGACGTAGAATGTACAGCTTCCAACCAGGCATCACACACAACCCGGGGTTAAATTCAGATCAGAAACTCAGTCGACAGAGTCGTTCTAAAATGAGGTCTTAGAGCAGAGTAAAGAACCCCTTCGGTCATGAATACCCATGGGATTTCACCTAGAAAGTTACCCTCCGAGGCACAAGTCCATGTAAGGTTGTTTATGGAAGACCAGCAGTCGCCCATGCATACCAGCCTCCCATCTCCACGCCACCGATTTTATCCAAGGGAAAGGCAAACGCCGATACAACTAGGCACCTGTGACGCCGCAACTTAGTTCTACAGCTGAGTGGACTGGAGCAATGTGAAATAAAGTGTCTTGCTCAAGACACATTACTCGATCCTGGAATCGAAGCACAAGGTTGTGAGTCCGGCGTTCTAACCCGTGAGCCATGCACCTTCACATTACTAACCTGTTATGGCTGCTGGATAAATTGCGAATCGCCTCGCTGTGACAATGAAACTATGTGTTATTCTTACGCTGTTACAAGGACTTTTTTAATACCTATTTCTTTATTACCCACATGGGGCTAAACACAGAGGGGACAAACAAGGACAGACATAGGTATTAAGTCGATTACATCGACCCCAGTGCGTAACTGGTACTTAATTTATCGACCCCGAAAGGATGAAAGGCAAAGTCGACCTCGGCGGAATTTGAACTCACAACGTAACGGCAGACGAAATACGGCTACGCATTTCGCCCGGCGTGCTAACGTTTCTGCCAGCTCGCCGCCTTGGACTTTTTTAATACCGTGTGTCATTCAATTGCAGTATGTGTCATTTAATTGCAGTATGTGTCATTTATATTCAGTATGTGAACAGGGAAATTTGAAAGAGTCTTGATTTTGGAAACAACGATGCAGTATCGAATGCAAATGTCGGATCACGATTAGGCGCTACAAAACTATGTTCCAGTGTCTGGTGGACTCTCGGAGTTGTATTCATGTTGAGTGTCATTAACTCTATAGAACAACAACCTTAACAACAACAACAACAATAATGATAATGAGGATGATGATAATGATGATGATAATAATAATAATAATAATAATAATAATAATAATAATATTAAGAAGAAGAAGAAGGAGGAGGAGAAGAAGAAGAAGAAGAAGAAGAAGAAGAAGAAGAAGAGGAGGATATTTCTTAAATAGTAGCCGATATAAATGTTAGCTAGTTACTTCCCTTCACCTACCACGTTTATATCATATATATATATATATATATATATATATATATATAGAGAGAGAGAGAGAGAGAGAGAGAGAGAGAGACAGAGACAGATAGATAGATAGATAGATAGATAGATAGATAGATAGATAGATAGATAGATAGATAGATAGATATGGATATATAGATATACAGAGAGGGGTCATGAGAGTAAAAGAAAGTTACAAAGTCTACATAAAAGGTGTAGGATGAGAGGACATACCAGGCTTGGTGGCAGGCAGTGAGTGGGAAAACGCTGCAGACAATGAAAGAGAATGAATTACAGCGACAGACGAGGAAGAGAAGGAGTTGAGGAAGTAAATGTTGAGTAGTTATGAGAAAAGTTTTACAAATGAGGAATTTATTAATTTAGTTTTAGTTCAAAGTAATAAATATTTTTTTCTTTTGAAAATTAATATTCATTTCCTTATTTCGTATAAGCACCAAGAAACTTTATAAAAAAAAAAGAAAAACACTTAATTTATAATTATTCTCTGTATGCCATGGTTACAGGTATTACTCATGGGGGCAAAACTATTCTTTATATACTTACTGGTCATATAACGTAAAATATTCTTGCAGAATTGTTAGCACGCTGGGCAAAATGCTTTGAATTATATCGTTCCGAGTTCGAAATCAGCCGAGGTCGACTTTGTCTTTTATCCTTCCGGGGGTCGGTAAATTAAGTACCAGTTGCGTACTGGGGTCGATCTAATCGACTAGCCCCCTCCTCACCCAAAATTTCGGGCCTTGTGCCTAGAGTACAAAAGAAAAAGAGAAAAAAAAATTTATAAACTTATTCGTCGTATGACATTTTTGCAGAATCGTTTGCACGCTGGGCAAAATGCTTTAAATCATTTCGTTCCGAGTTCGAATTCAGCCGAGATCGACTTTGTCTTTTATCCTTTCAAGGCCGATAAAAAAAGTATCTGTTCAATGTAATCGACTTAACTTCTCCCCCGAAATATCTGTTCAATGTAATCGACTTAACTTCTCCCCCGAAATTGCTGGCCTTGCGCCAAAAATTGAAATAAACAATTTTTTGTTGTTGTTGATGAAAGACAGTGAGCTGACAGAATCGTTAGCATGCTGGGCAAAATGCTTTGAGGTATTTCGTCCGCCACTGCATTCTGAGTTCAAATTCCGCCGACGTCGATTTTGCCTTTCATCCTTTCGGGGCCGATAAATTAAGCACCAGTTACGCACTGGGGTCGATATAATCGACTTAATCCGTTTTTCTGTCCTTAAGAAATAGGTATTTCACCCGTCGCTCCGTCCTGGGTTCAAATTCCGCTGCAGTCGACTTTGTCTTTCATCCTTTCGGGGTGGATAAAATAAGTACCAGTTGAACACTGAGGTCGATGTAATCGTCTCATATGCTCCCCCCAAATTGCTGGCCCCGTGGCAAAATGTGAAACCATTATTATTACTATTAAGAAGGCGGCCAGCTGGCAGAATCGTTAGCCCGCCGGGCAAAATGCTCTGAAGCATTTCGTTCGACTTTACGTTCTGAGTTCAAACTCTCGCAAGGTCGGCTTCATCTTTTTTCCGTTAAGGGTCGATAAAATAAGTATCTGTTGAGCACTGGGGTCGATGTAATCCACATTCATCCTCATCCGAAATTTCTAGCCTTGTGCCAAAATCGAAACCGAAATTTTCTGTTGATGTAAGGTGGCAAGCTGACAGAATCGCCTGCATGCTGGGCTAAATGCTTAGCGGCCTTTCGTCCGACTTTACATTCTAAGCTCAAATCCTTCCGAGGTCAATTTTGCCTTTCATCCCTCGCGGCCGATAAAATAAACACCTGTTAAGCACTGCGGTCGATGTAGCCTAACTGGAAATTGTTGACCTTATGCCAAAATATGAAACCAATATTTTCTGTAGCTGTGTTTACATTTAAAGAGACTCAATTATCGCTCATTAATTACTATAATTAATCATGGAAGCACTCCGTCGGTTACGACGATGAGGGTTCCGGTTGATCCGAATCAACGGAACAGCCTGCTCGTGAAATTAACGTGTAAGTGGCTGAGCACTCCACAGACACGTGCACCCTTAACGTAGTTCTCGGGGATATTCAGCGTGACACAGAGAGTGACAAGGCCGGCCCCTTGAAATACAGGTACAATAGAAACAGGAAGTAAGAGTGAGAGAAAGTTGTGGTGAAAGAGTACAGCAGGGATCACCATTATCCCATGCCGGAGCCTCGTGGAGCTTTTAGGTGTTTTTGCTCAATAAACACTCACAACGCCCGGTCTGGGAATCGAAACCGCGATCCTATGACCGCGAGTCCGCTGCCCTAACCACTGGGCCATTGCGCCTCCTATAATTAATCATACGCCCTTTTAAAGCCTAGCCAGGCTTATGGGCCCGGTCTCTCGGTTTCTATGGTGTACGTGCTCCCCAACTGGGCGGGACGCCAGTCCATCGCAGCGTTACTCATTTTTACCCTCTGAGTGGACTAGAGCAACATGAAATGAAGTTATTTGCTCAAGAACACGCGTCGCCCAGAAATCGAAACGACTATTATACGATCATGATGTTGACACCCTAACCACTAAGCCACGCGCCTCCACACTATAATTAATACAGTTCTATATTTAAGAGATGAGGAATTATGTACATTATTTACCTTATATACATTTGACGGATATTTGTCCTCATCTTGTTTGCTGTTAACACAACGTTTCGGCTGATATACCCTCCAGCCTTCATCAGGTGTCTTGGGGGAAATTTCAAACCTGGGTTCTCATTCCTAAGGTATTTTTTGATGTCATTATTATTATTATTATTATTATTATTATTATTATTATTCAGATCACTGCCTGGAATCGAACTTGGAATCTTGGGAGTTAGTAGCCCGCGCTCTTAACCACTACGCCATATGCCCGGGTATAGCAACCAAAACGTTGTGTTAACAACAAGATGAGGGCGAATAACCGTCAAATGTAAATAATGTAAATAATATACTACAATCAATTTCCTCTTCCTTCATTTCAAAGAGTTTCTCACAGTTCTTACCTCAATAATGGTCGTCATGACTTTGATAATGTCTGAATGGTTTCCGGCTCTTCTCTAGATTTTCTTCAACATATACTTTAGTTTCATAAAACCTTTCGCAAGTTATTTATACCCGGCTTAGTATGATTCAAGCTTTATAAATATCTTGAGAGATATTCAATATTCTACATTATAACAATATCGCTCACAATCGCCATTTGAAAATTTTCTGTTACTAAGTTTAACGTTTCTTCTAACATGTCGATAATTCTAACGTGTGCGTGATGTATATTAAAAATACAATTAAAAAAAAACATCTGTACCATTTTATGTTTTTTTATCATTTTACTTGCTTCAGTCATTGAATTGCGGCCATGCTGGAGTACTGCCTTGAAGGATTCAGTCGAATAAATCGACCCCTGGACTTAATTTTAAAGTCCGGTACTTAATCTACCGGTTTCCTTTTGCCGAACTGCAAAGTTACGGGGAGGTAGATAAGTCAATGCTGGCTGTCAAGCGGTCGAGGCGCGGCTGGGGCAGACAAATACAAACACCACACATACATCTGTGTGTGTATATATATATATATATATATATAATATATATATATATAGGGGGTGAATTAACAAAAAAAAAACCCAAATGACGAAGACAGGTGGTGTGGACAAACAGATGTATTAGTATAACGCTCAGAATCGCCTGCATGCTGGGCTAAATGCATAGCGGCCTTTCGTCCGACTTTACATTCTTAGCTCAAATCTTTCCGAGGTCAATTTTGCCTTTCATACTTCGCGACCGATAGAATAAACACCTGTTAAGCACTGCGGTCGTTGTAACCTAACTGGTTTCGAGCCTACGCGCTTCCACAGAAAGGAGCACAGAAAGAAACGAGGAGAGAAAATAAAGAATGTGTAGTGGCTAGCGATCTATCAAGACCGGATAGAAGGGTCACGCAGGAGAGCTAGGGAGAAAGGGAGATATGGCGGGTTTTCACAGTTTCCCCCTACCGAATTCACTGACAAGGTATTGATCGGCCCGGAATTATAGTAGAAGGTACTTGTCCAAGGTGCTTCACTGTGGGACTGAACCCGAAACCACATGTTTACAAAACGAGCTTTTTTAAGCACACAGCCATACCTGCACCTTCATGTATATACTCGCAAATTATTATTAATACTATTAATATCATTTCTTTATTCATTTATTTGCATAGGCCTGTTTCAAAGGTACAGAATAGTGTAAGTCCAAAATATATACTGCAACAAAGGGATAACAATTTAAGGGTCGATACTGGGGTCGATCTAATTGACTGGCCTCCTCCTCCAAAATTTCTGGCCTTGTGTCTAGAGTAGAAAAGAATATTTTTCTACAACAAATAATATTAATGATAATCTCTTCTATTCAAGGAACAAAACCTGGAATTTGGGGAAGGAGACTAGTGGGTTTCATCGGCCCCAGTGTTTCATTTATACTTAATTTATCGACCTCGTAATGATGAACGTCAAAGTGCTTACGTTTTTTATTTCTTTATTGTCCACAAGGGGCTAAACAGAGGGGACAAACAAGGACAGGCAAAGGGATTAAGTCGACTATATCGACCCCAGTGCGTAACTGGTACTTTATCGATTCCGAAAGAATGAAAGGCAAAGTAGACCTCGGCGGAATTTGAACTCAGAACGTAACGGCAGTCGAAATACCTATTTCTTTACTACCCACAAGGGGCTAAATATAGAGGGGACAAACAAGGACAGACAAACGGATTAAGTCGATTACAACGACCCCAGTGCGTAACTGGTACTTAATTTATCGACCCCGAAAGGATGAAAGGTAAAGTCGACCTCGGCGGAATTTGAACTCAGAACGTAGCGGCAGACGAAATACCTATTTCTTTACTACCCACAAGGGGCTGAACACATAGAGGACAAACAAGGACAGACAAACGGATTAAGTCGATTATATCGACCCCAGTGCATAACTGGTACTTAATTTATCGACTCCGAAAGGATGAAAGGCAAAGTTGACCTCGGCGGAATTTGAACTCAGAACGTAGCGGCAGACGAAATATCGCTAAGCATTTCGCCCGGCGCGCTAACGATTCTGCCAGCTCGCCGCCTTAGTAGTAAAAGAAATATTACATTATATTATATTCTATACGCACGTAACAAAAAAATTATGTGAAACAGAAGAACATCTGTTGTGAATTAATAAACCACGTGTGTCATTACGACATTCACATAAATCTTTGAAGAAACGAACACACTTCCCAGTTGTTTCTAGGCACGTACCTCATCTGTTTCAAGAGCCTTTAACGAAGGATCAACGTAAGGTTAAGCCATAAAACAACCGACTACTGCAGCTAGTTGTTGCCACCTTAATTCTTGATCTATTACAACAGGCTGCTAAACTGTGCGCTAATAGGGGAAAGAAGTGAAAGCAAAAAAAAAATCTTGTTATCGTTTTATATGTTTGTGTGTGCAGACTGTAGACGCTGTTTTACTAAGAAGAGAACAAGTTGAGAAAGACGGGCAGAGAGTGAACAAAAGATGTGATGAATAAAAATATCAAGCAGCGACGAAGAATGAAATAAATATGTATAAATATGATGCTGACAACTGTTTCTCTCAGATGGATTAGGGTAAGGCTAGGGAGAAATAACACCATTGTGTGTGTAGCATTTATATGTAAGAAATATAAGAAAAGTAAAGACAAGCCGACATGACTTTGCTTATAAATATATAAATAACTACACACACACACACACACGCACGCGCGCGCGCACACATACATATATATATATATGTACATATATACATAGATAGATAGTTACATACATACATACATACATACATACATACATACACACATACATACATACATACATACATACATACATACATACATACATACATACATACATACATACATGCATACATATATATATATATATGTGTGGTAAGTATCTTGCTAACCAACCACATGGTTCTGGGTTCAGTCCCACTGCGTGGCATCTTGGGCAAGTGTCTTCTGTTATAGCCCCGGGCCGACCAATGCCTTGTGAGTGGATTTGGTAGACGGAAACTGAAAGAAGCCCGTCGTATATATGTATATATATATATATATATATATATATATGTATGTGAGTGTATGTATTTGTGTGTCTGTGTTTGTCCCCCTATCATTGCTTGACAACCGATGCTGGTGTGTTTACGTCCCCGTCACCTAGCGGTTCGGCAAAAGAGACCGATAGAATAAGTACTGGGTTTACAAAGAATAAGTCCCGGGGTCGATTTGCTCGACTAAAGGCGGTGCTCCAGCATGGCCGCAGTCAAATGACTGAAACAAGTAAAAAGAAAAAATACGATTGTATAGTAGTATATAATACAATTTTACTGAACCCTCTGTTTTTTTATATGCTAGACCACTGGTGTGAAATTGATGTTAATTAAATTAATATCAAATTTCTCACCTTCATTTAAAATTTAAATATATATGTTTGTTCCTTCTCGAGCCATGCCTGGCTCATAAGGGCAGGTTTCCCTGTTTCGTTGATGTATAGGTTCCTTACCTGGACGGGACGCCGGTCCGTCGCAGGTGAGCTACTAGATGCAGGAGGAAAGAGTGAGAGAAAGTCGTGGCGGAAGAGTCAGCAGAGGTTCGCCATTACCTTCTGCCGGAGCCGCGTTGAACTTAGGTGTTTCGCGCATAAGCACATATATCGCCCGGTCTGAGATTCGAACCCGCGATCGCACGACCGCGAGTCCGCTGCTCTAACCACTAGGCCATAAACCTCCACACACACACACATATATACACACACACGGCAGAAGATAAAGTGACTCAAGGGCCACAGCGTTTCGTGCATTGACACTTATGACATGCAGGAAGCCTTTAGCCCTTGAGTAACTGAGAAAATTCTGTCGACTTAATAATAATAATAATAATAATAATAATATAATAATAATAATAATAATAATCTTTTCTACTGGAAGCACCAGGCCTCAGATTTGGGGGAAGGGATTAAGTCGATTACATCGACCCCACTGCGTAAAGGGTACTAATTTAAACGACCCCGAAAGGATGAAAAGCAAAGTTAACCTAGACACAATTTGAACTCAGAATGTAACGGCAGACGAAATACATATTTCTTTACTATCCATAAGGGGCTAAACACAGAGAGGACAAACAAGGACAGACAAACGGATTAAGTCGATTATATCGACCCCAGTGCGTAACTGGTACTTAATTTATCGACTCCGAGTTGGTGAAAGGCAAAGTCGACCTCGGTGGAATTTGAACTCAGAACGTAGAGACAGGCGAAATAGCGCTCAGCATTTCACCCGGCGTGCTAACGACTCTTCCAGCTCACCACCTTAATAATAATAATAATAATAATAATAAAATAATAATAATAATATAGATTTGCTTGTCAGTTGTTTGACCTTAACCAGTTGACCATGTTCCTTAGTGGCTGACAATATGTGCATCTCTGATCACAAGCAGAAGTAGTGGGGGATCCTCATAGCCATGTGTTGAAAGGAATTCTTGGAGTTTTAGATAATTCACCTTTGAAAACATGGGTGGTTCGTTCAACATCCTTAAACAATCCTTATGCAGGGACCATTTGAGCGGGATGGGCTACTCAACCAGAAGAAAAATCTAACTGGAACCCACCTGCAAGGTCATGCGCTGTTTATCTTGGTATGAGATCACCATGTTGCGCACATATGGTTGTGATGCATGTGCCTGGTGTACCCTTATCAGACAGGTAGTCATGATGGTTATACTGGGCTTTGTATATTTTACCCTAGTGTCACTTCGATGGCATGCACTGCTCTCTCACTCAATAATAAATCTCTGATGCAATATCAGTCACTGACTCTCATGGCTTCTGGTCTTAATTGATTGGAAGTGTTATCATGTACAATGAGTAGTCTTGATATAAAAGATGGGGTACAACAAATATTCTGCTCAATACCTCAGATTTGCTTGTTAGTTGTTTGATCTTAATCAGTTGAGCATGTTCCTTCGGGGTTGACACTATGTGCATCTTTGATCATGAGCAGAGGTAGCAGGGGAGCATCATAGCCATGTGTTGAGAAGAATTCTTTGGAGTTTGAATAATTCACTTCTGGAAACATAGGTGTCTCATTCAACATCCTTAAACACCCCTTATTCAAGGACTTTTTGAGCAGGATGGGCTACTCGACCAGAAGAAAATTCTAACTGGGTCAGAAGAAAATTCTAACTGCAAGGTCATGCGCTGTTTATCTTGATATGAGATCACCATGTCGCGCACATATGGTTATGATGCATGTGCTTGACACTGTATAAACTCATAAATGACCTATGTACCATGTGTACAATAGAAGCAAGAAATAACAACGAAATGTCTTATGCACAAAATGAATAAGGATGCACATGAACCACTTAGATGCGACAACCGATATAACCGATTCAGACTCTATTGCAGTGGTTTTCAATCAGGGTTCCGCAAGAAGTTACAAAAATGATAAAATCGGCAGTAATTTTTAATTCTCCTGTGCAGATATGTGTGCATAAGACTATTAAAATATTGCACAGGGGATCCTCGAGCCAGTGGAATTTTCCTTGGGGTTCCCGCTCCAGCAAAAAGGTTGAAAAGCACTGCTCTATAGAGTTAACAATGAGATGTCCCCCACATCATAAATGGCTGTCTGTAAACGTCATCGAGTTTTTTTTTACATCTTATGTGACATGATGTCCTGGTTGGCGCATCATATGAAGAACTCTGAAGAAAGGATTACTCCCACGATCCAAATATAAGATGACATGGATACATGGAAAGGAAAACTACAATATATGAGGGAATACTGGTGGAATCTTCCTGTTGTGACGTCAATAAATTGTAAGCGTAACAGGCAAGAGATAATGATCAGTGATGGAAAAAATAAATTATGCACAAGTGTTGGAGACAATTGCTTAGAAGATGCGAACATAATTTATAATTTCCATAGAATGACAAAACTTTTAGAAACAATCAATATATATCTGTGATACCAATAATTTATATGATCGTAACGAAGTCGACAGATTATGAATCTATGACATAATTAAGAAATACAAAAATAAAGAAAACTAGCAACAAGATCTATTTTGAAATCAAGGTGGAAAGCAGATTTTTGTCTTTCTCTCTCTTTTTTACTTGTTTCAATAATTAGAGAGTGGCCATGCTGGAGTATCGCCTTGAAGTGTTTTAGTCGAGCAAATCGGCCCCATTATTTACATTATTTACATTTGACGGATATTTGTCCTCATCTTATATGTTGTTAATACAACGTTTCGGCTGATATAACCTCCAGCCTTCATCAGGTGCCTTGGGGAAATTTCGAACCTGGGTTCTCACTCCTAAGGCATTTTTCGATGTTATTATTAAAACACCTGATGAAGGCTGGAGGGTATATCAGCCGAAACGTTGTGTTAACAACAAAAAAGATGAGGACAAATGTAAATAATGTAAATAATGTAAATAATGTACATAATTCCTCATCTCTTAAATATAGAACTGTAAATCGACCCCAGTATTTATTTATGACTGATACTTATTCTGTCGAAGTCTTTTGCTGAACTGCTACGTTACGGAGCCATAAACAAACCAACGCCGGTTCTCAAGTGGTAGTGGTGGCGGACAAATACCAAGACTCTCATGCATACACACACGCACACATACACACATACACACACACACACACACACACATGCATATGACACTATTCTACACAGGTTCAGTCTACCAAATTCACTCGAAAGGAATTTGTTGCACTGGGAATGTTGTAGAAATTGTTGGGCCAAGGAACCGTGCAGTGGGACTGAAACTGAAACTACGAGGTTTGACATCGAGCTTCCTTAACCATATTCTCATACCTGCATCTAGAGCTAAAATTAAAAGAAGAAAAAAGACACAGTCGAATGCTTAGCTAAAATGGAAGACTTTACACTTTTAAGAGTTCGCAAAGCAAACTTCATAAATAAATCCTAATATTTATGTGTGTGTCTGTTTACGAGGGGTGGGAGTATGTACTGAAAAGTTCCTGGCTTTAAGGGTGTCACGAAAGGCCTTGCTGGAGGCTCAACCTTCCGAGTTCTTTCAAAGGGCTTAGAAAAAACTGAAGGACCGCTGCATTAAGTGCGTGAATCTGAGAGGGGAATAGGTTGAGTAAAATCATAATGAACAGATCCTCCTGTATTTTCTTTTACCCAAAGCCAGGAACTTTTCAGCGTGTGTGTGTGTGTGTGTGTGTGTGTGTGTGCGCGCGTGTGCGTATGTGTGTGTGTGTGTGTGTTTGCTCTCCACCACCGTCTGGCAACCGGTGTTCATTTGTTTACGTTCCCGTAACGTTGTAATTCGGTAAAAGAAGACCGATGGAATAATTCCCAAAACTGAAAACAAAATACAAAAAAAAAAAATTCATAACCACTCTTTTTCGACTTGTTCGTCTAAACCCTTGAAGGTGGTCCTCCAGCATGGCCGCGATCCAATGTCTGAAAGTAAAAGTAAAAGCGAAATGATACATTTGCCACATGTTTATTCTTCAATTTCTTCTACGTCTGTTTCAGCGTTCGACCTTCCTCATCCATCATGTCTTCAGCCTAATTCATTTATCATTTCCCGTTACTTGTCCAGTATATCATTGTCCAAGCTAACCGACCATAATTTACCTGTATATTTATCTATATTTATCTATCTCTGACACCAACGTGCCTGTCTATTATTTTCACCCCTTCACACTTCTCTTTTACTAAACCTACCACCGGCCAAACACACTTTCTCTCTCTCTCGTTCTCTACGTTGTTAATTATCTGTTTCTTCCTCGTTTATCAAACCTATCAACTTGCCCAACTAAACTACATTTGCATTTATGTCTAAGTTCATATAATTAATTATCTTAATGTTAGCTTCCATACGAAGCTCGTCCTGATCGTAAATTATACCTAACAGTACAAAAATGTATGCAAAATTATATTATTTGTTGAGTTAATTATTTATCCTTTATATAATTCCATGTGTCTGCTCAGGAAATGCTCTTTTTTTAAAGGCATCGAAAGAAGAAACTGAATGGAAATAAACTGACGCCAAATTATTGAATTATATATTTTTTTCTAAAAATCTCTTTTTAAATACCTTACCGAGGGGAAGTAGGCAGTGTCTGTAACTTACGCTTCATACTAAAATTATGGCGATGTAGATTTGCAGATAACTTCAGACGATAAAATCGACTTCAGATCATTTTTCTTTTTTAATCGAAGTCAGAATTCAAGTGATTAACAATTATTCTAGAATGCTGCCAAACGTAAAAAAAAATTTGAACCTGAAACATACAGGGTGTGCGGTATGAGAATGAAAACTTTCAGAAACAGCAGACTATTTGCTCGGGGTCTTTTCGGTTTGAACGGCAGTTTTTAAAATAATTTCCACGTAACTAAACACTTTAAAACTTCGTATACTAGTAGAATGCGTTTATAAAACATCTTTTTCTCTTGGCTTTATTGAGAAAATTCTATAGTTTGTAAGATATTTGTTGTTTTTCTTCAATTTCTGCAATTTCAACCTATCAATGACGTCTATTGAGGTGAAAACATTCTGTGCCGTATGAATATGTCCCTCGTTTAAGAAACAGATTGGGTTTATTTACATTTCTAAAGAAAAAAATACCCTTCCCCCACCCCTAACCTTGACCCTAACCCTAACTCTAACTAAACCTAACTCTAACCCTAACCCTAAAACAGATTGAAATGCAATAGATCGATACTAGGGTCATAACTATGGGTGACAATTTCATATGACACCGCTAGAAAAAACTGCCGTTCAAACCGAAAAGATCCTTTGCTCGTTAAAAACTATCAATAAAATCAGAACAATTCTAAAAACGTTTAAGTAAATCAAATGGTGCGAGAAGTGATCAACTTTAAGGATGTCTAAAGACTTGATAAGGACAACTAAAGGCTTGGTAATTATAGCTTAGAATTAAGGCGGCGAGCTGGCAGAAACGTTAACACGCCGGGCGAAATGCTTAGCAGTATTTCGTCCACCGCTACGTTCTGAGTTCAAATTCTGCCGAGGTCGACTTTGCCTTTCATCCTTTCAGGGTCGATAAATTAAGTACCAGTTACGCACTGGTGTTGATGTAATCGACTTAATCCGTTTGTCTGTCCTTGTTTGTCCTCTCTGTGTTTAGCCCCTTGTGGGTAGTAAAGAAATAGGTATTTCGTCTGCCTTTACGTTCTGAGTTCAAATTCCGTCGAGGTCGACTTTGCCTTTCATCCTTTCGGGGTCGATTAAATAAATACCAGTTACGCACTGGGGTCGGTATAATCGACTTAATCCATTTGTCTTTTCTTGAAAAATACCCTAGGAGTGAGAACCCAGGTTCGAAATTTCTCCAAGACACCTGATGAAGTCTGGAGGGTATATCAGCCGAAACGTTGTGTTAACAACAAACAAGATGAGGACAAATATTCGTCAAATATAAATAATGCAAATAATGTAAACAATATACTCGAGATAATACGTGTTAATATGGGTTGTGTCTAGGATTGCGGAGGCTCGTCGGGTTCCATTTGATTTTGCTAAGAGTGAGTCGGAATTGGTTTCTGGATTTAATGTTGAGTATAGGGCGATTAGTTTTGCGTTATTATTTATGGCTGAGTATGGGAATATTTTCGGTTCTATATTTAAGAGATTAGGAATTATGATAGAATAAGTGCCAGGCTGTAAGAAGAAACAAGTACATTCGACTAAAAGCCCTTCGAGATGGTACCCCAGCATGGTCGCAATAAAATGACTGAAATGTGTAAAAAATTTTTTAAATTCAAAAGAATACAAGAGTGTGCTGAAAAGTACCTGGCGTTGGATAAAAGAAAATACAGGAGAATCAGTTAATTTTAGTTTTATTCAATTATGGTTTTATTCAACAATAATATCTGTATAAAACGGCTTTACAAATAGTTACTGTCA
>NW_021833649.1:52500-57612 GCF_006345805.1 Octopus sinensis
CTATATGGTAAGTAGCTTCTACCAGCCACATGGTTCCGTGTTCAGTCCCACTGCGTGGTACCTTGGGCATGTTTTTCTACTAAAGCCTCGGGCCTACCAAAGTCTTGAGTGTGGATTTGGTGACGGAAACTTGTTTGACTAAAACCCTTCAAGTTGAACTACCTCGAACCCACAAGAGTAAACAAGAGAGACAGAGACAGGCAAAAACAAGGAAAATGCCACTTGTATTTGAACACTATACAATATTATTTAAAAAAACTCTCTTTTTAAGTTTTTTAAAATTTAATTATTTAATTGTTACAGTTGAAAAAGTCTCAATGAGTGAAACCGGTACTGAAATGTTTTTTTTATAAATTAATTTAGCATTTACTATCGACATTTTTCCATGGCCATCTGTATAATAATATATATATTATATATATAATATATATATATGTGGTGTGTGTGTGTGTGTGTGTGTGTGTTTGTGTATTTTTGTGTGTCTGTTTGTCCCCCCAACATCGCTTGACAGCCGTGCCTGTGTGTTGTACACGTCCTCGTAAGTTAGCGGTTCGGCAAAAGGGACCGATATATAAGTTCTAGCTTACAAAGAATAAGTCCTGGGGGCATGTGTTCGACTAAAGGTGGTTCTCCAGCATGGCCGCAGTCAAAATGAATGAAACATAAAAGAATAATAATAACCGAGGATATAATATACCTGATGAATTTCATAGATAACTTCAAATGCGTAATTAAAATAAAAAAGAAAATTAGACAAAGAAATAGACAGGTAGTTCACTTTATTCAAGAAATATCATAGAATAGGCGCAAAGTGGCTGTGTGTAAATAGCTTGCTTACCAACCACATGGTTCCGTGTTCAGTCCCACTGCGTGGCACCTTGGGCAAGTATCTTCTTTATAGCCTCAGGCCGACCAAAGCCTTGTCAGCGGATTTTTATATATATATATATTATATATATATAACAACGGGCTGCTTTCAGTTCCGTCTACAAAATCCACTGACAAGGCTTTGGTCGGCCTGAGGCTATAATAGAAGATACTTGCCCAAGGTGCCACGCAGTGGGACTGAACACGGAACCATGTGGTTGGTAAGCAAGCTATTTACCACACAGCCACTTTGCGCCTATTCTATGAATATTTCTTGAATAAGTGAACTACCTGTCTATTTCTTTGTCTAATTTTCTTTTTTATTTAATTACGCATTTGAAGTTATCTATGAAATTCATCAGGTATTTATTCTATTCGTTTATTCTTATTCTTTTATTTGTTTCAGTCATTTTGACTGCGGCCATGCTGGAGAACCACCTTTAGTCGAACACATCGCCCCCAGGACTTATTCTTTGTAAGCCTAGAACTTATACTATCGGTCCCTTTTGCCGAACCGCTAACTTACGAGGACGTAAACACACCAGCACCGGCTGTCAAGCGATGTTGGGGGGACAAACACAGACACACAAACATTACCACCACACACCACACACACACACACACACACACACACACAACACACACATATATATATATATATATATATATACATATGTACATGGAAAAAATGTCGATAGTAAATGCTAAAATAATTTTATAAAAAACATTTCAGTACCGGTTTCACTCATTGAGACTTTTTCAACTGTAACAATTAAATAATTAAATTTTAAAAACTTAAAAGAGAAGTTTTTTTAAAAATAATATTTGTATAGTGTTCAAATACAAGTGGCATTTTCCTTGTTTTTGCCTGTCTCTGTCTCTCTTGTTTACTCTTGTGGGTTCGAGGTAGTTCAACTTGAAGGGTTTTAGTCAAACAAGTTTCCGTCTACCAAATCCACACTCAAGACTTTGGTAGGCCCGAGGCTTTAGTAGAAAACACATGCCCAAGGTACCACGCAGTGGGACTGAACACGGAACCATGTGGCTGGTAAGGAAGCTACTTACCATATAGCCACTCCTGCGCATGTATTACTATATATAATTTATATATTAAGTTGGAAAGAAGGTCCTATCGTATTTCAAGAAACAAATGCTTCATCGGTCTTAATTGACAATATTTAAAATCAAGATATTTCTTCTCATTATTGAGAACATAATCACATCTATTTCGCAAATTGTTGATCCTACGGGCGTAAATTTCTTCAGGTTTCGAAGTAACGAAACACTAAATATCCTTTTTTAACCACTTCAAAAAGTGATAAACTGTTTTCCCTCCAAATAATGTTACAAATCCTGAAAAGATGAAAGTCAGGTGGAGCAAGGTCAGTAAAAATAAGGAAGAGATGAGGCAAAACTTTACATGAGTGCCGGGGCTTAGGGGCGTTTCGTCTGTCTTTACGTTCTGAGTTCAAATTCTGCCGAGGTCGACTTTGCTTTTCATCCTTTCGGAGTCGATAGATTAAGTGATTTGGGCACTTTGTGATCTTGCGTTGTCGTATAAGAGTAACATCCATTTATGATTAACAAATGACAATTGGTTTTTCCTGCACATTTCTGCCCAATGTTTTCCAGTTGGCGCAGGAACGGTTGTGTGGTAAGTAGCTTGCTTACCAACCACATGGTTCCGTGTTCAGTCCCACTGCATGGCACCTTGGGCAATTGTCTTCTACTATAGCCTCGGGTCGACGAAAGCGTTGTGAGTGGATTTGGTAGACGGAAACTGAAAGAAGCCCGTCGTATATATGTATATGTATATATGTGCATTTGTCCCCCTAAAATTCGCTTGACAACCAATGCTGGTGTGTTTACGTCCCCGTAATCCAGCGGCTCGGCAAAAGAGACCGATAGAATAAGTGCTAGGCTTACAAAGAATAAGTCCTGGGACGATTTTCTCGACTAAAGGTGGTGCTCCAGCATGCCCGCAGTCAAATGACTGAAACAAGTAAAAGAGTAAAAGAGTTGACAAATATTCTCCGCATTTCGTTTTGGCTTAAAAGTTCATAATAAAAGACACCCTCTATATCCAATCAAACGAAGAGAATAACATTTTTTAGGTGTAGTCCAAGTTTGGGGATGGATTTTCTGTTTCCATTGGGTGCTAACTATTACCTATTTCTTTATTACCCACAAGGGGCTAAACACAGAGGGGACAAACAAGGACAGACATAGGTATTAAGTCGATTACATCGACCCCAGTGCGTAACTGGTACTTCATTTATCGATCCCTAAAGGATGAAAGGCAAAGTCGACATCGGCGGAATTTGAACTCACAACGTAAACGCAGACGAAATACCGCTAAGCATTTCGCCCGGCGTGCTAACGTTTCCGCCAGCTCGCCGCCTTAACTATTACCGTTTTAGTTGGATATATCTGCACAAGGAAAGTTCAGTAGCCAATGTTCTCTTCCATGACGAGAAGACTGCAACTCTTTGATTAATCTGAGATGCAGTCAAATGACAAGGAAATCGCTGACCAAGTTTCCTACTTCACGACGACGTTTTATGGTCGAACTGCGTGACTTAAATTGTTGGTAAATCTCTGGTTCTCCTGTATTTTCTTTTATCCAATGCCAGGTACTTTTCAGTGACGGCTACAGTAACGATAGCGACAACGATGATGAGGATGGCATTAAAGAGAGCAACGATATGATGATGATGATGATGATGTTTACAATAAGAATAGCGACGACGATGACGACGACGACGATGGTGATGACGACAACCATAACGATAGCGACGACGATAACCATAACGATAGCGACGACGACGTTGATCTTCAGGATTGTCGATGGCTATGACGACACGACAGCATCGAGTCATACTACAAAAACAATAACAAGTAAATGGACTATGCAGCGACAACATTATTTATTTTTTTTGCAGATTTCAGTCATTTGATTGCGACCATGCTGGGGCACCATCTCGAAGGGTTTTTTTTAGTGGAATGAATCCACTTCGCACTTGTTTCTTCTTACAGCCCGGCATTTATTCTATCAGATCCTTTCTGCCGAACCGCTAAGTTGTGGCAACGTAAACACACCAACACCGGTTGTGAAACGGTGATGGGTGGGGGGACAGACAGATTCACACACAGACACACACATAGATATATACAAATACATACATACATACGTATATATAAGTGCTTGTGTGTTTATATACATATATATGCATAATATATATATATAGATATATATATGTGTGTGTGTGTGTGTGTGTGTGTGTGTGTGTGTGTGTGTGTATAAATAAGGGTATCTGAGAAACACCACCATGCCAAAATAGCAGTCAAAACCCTGATTTCGGCATGGTGGTGTCTCTCAGATACCCTTATGTATAGTTGTAAAACATTATTACCTTTGTATGGTATTTATCCCCATGCTGGCCACTTGATAATATCGATATTATCCTTATTTATAAATTTATATATATACTAGCAGTATCGCCCGGCGTTGCTCGGGTTTGTAAGGGAAATAACTATATAAGCATTTTTAGAGAGTTATAGCCAAAAATAGCAAAAAAATGCATTAAAAATAGAAAAAAAATGATGGTAAACTTTTTTAAATCGTTGACTCATCGTAGACATTTTTAGAGAGGTACTTCCCTTAAATAATAGCGAAAAAAAGCATTAATTAAAGGAAAAAAAATGATGGTAATTTTTTTTTTTAATCGTAGACTCATCGTAGACGCGCGCTAATACCCAGAAAGGCTCGATATGAATCACGACTATAAGATACCCAGTTTTGGTTAAACTGCACCGCAAAATGTGGGAGTAGTTAGGAATCTAAATCGTAGGAGATAGACACGCAACCTTCTCTTTTATATATATATATATATGATTGACATGATTGACCGCTAAATCCACAAGTTCTTTTTTTCATTCTCTCTCTCTGTTTATTTCCTTGTGTTCCCTTTTCTGTTGAAGAGTGTAGGCTCGAAACGTAAAAGACTTTCTCACATTCCCGAGCGTCAAACTAATACACCGCTGTGTTTCTATACTGCCTTCGTCTTTGTTTTACTGTAAATTTTCAACTATATATACTATATATATATATATATATATATATATATATATATATATGTGTGTGTGTGTGTGTGTATATATATGATTTTGATTTGATTTTTGATTTTTCCAGTTTCAGCTTATGAGCTGTGGCCATGCGGGGCACCGCCGTATATATATATATAT
>NW_021833650.1:0-22500 GCF_006345805.1 Octopus sinensis
GCAAGGAGACGATCATCACAGAGGAAAGCAACAATATTATCATTCAACGCACAAAAGAGAAGCAAATTTCCCATGCATAACAGCAAATTGTAAGAAAATATGGTAAAATAGAAGCTAGAGTGTGTCTAATTTAATATTCATATGGAAAAAAAAAGCGATCTTGAAACTAACTGAAAATAACTGAAAACGGATGAAATAATAAAATCTGAACTTTTTCCTTCGTTACGCACGAGAAGCTGTATTTATCAAATTCCCAGTCACGGATAGATAGTAGAGTAATGGCGGATATTTTAAAACAACAACACGAGAATACTTTCTTTCATTCTGTGAGAAATTATATAATATGTTGTGTGACAATAGTGACGATATTTTCTGCTCTACGTCACGTGGGAACTTTAAGGAGCCACTTACATTAATGTATAAGCAAATCCATAAATTTTTCTATATTTAAAGCACCAGAATCTAATGTCGATCCCAAATCACGCAAAGTGATTCTTCAAACCGTCCCTTTAAACATTAAGTATTTAAGCGGTTTTTAACGTACTATAAAATGGAATAACAGCTGAGGAATGGGATCGATCCATTTAATCATATTCTTGCTCTGTTCCTTTTTCTTTTTCACTTTACAAAATGGTCTATCGTTGGACGATTCCAGTAGCATATTATTTTTCTGCGAGATAAATTTGTTAGCCCATTCTCAACACTTTATCATCTCTGAAGAAAGAGAATCTATGTGTAACCCACCACAAACTACCACAACACCTTTCTCATAGAGTTATTCCCCCAGGGCTGGGGATGTGTTGAACGAGGATGTGATAAAGTTTTCTCATAGTAAATTCACAAAATGGCGGATTCTGTAACAGAGGAAGAAGGGAAGACAAATAGATAGATAGATAGATAAATAAACAGATAGAGATATAGGGTAGGAAGGGGGAGAGCCAACGAAATGGAAAGGGGGAGATAATGGAGAGATGAGAATTATTGAACCCAGTATGTGACTTTTAGTTTATTTATTGACTCGGAAAGGTTGAAAGGGGAAAAATGGCCATACCGAGTTTGAACTCAGAGTGTAGAGATCCGGGACAAATACTCCAACGTACTATACCCAATGCTCTAGTGACTTTGCTAGTTGACCTTATAATCTGAAGGTATTAAAGCGATACTCCTTTGATATTATACGTATTTTTGATATTATATTATATATATATATATATATATATGTTTGTGTGTGTGTGTGTCTTTGCAAATGCGCTATTTTTTCCACGAAGGCCATTCACTGGAAGTCAAAACAAGTTTAGTTTTTGCTGCAGCATTCTTTTGAAGATCTAAACGTTATTTTGCATTCCTTTCAAGCTCTTTTCTGTTTCTTTCATGTAATATGACACCTCAATCAACTAAATCCTGTGCTCTTTAATCTCAATCCTGAGAATATGGCATGCTACAAAAGCTACATAGCTGTGGTGGCGAACGGTTATACGTGCGCTCATATATAAAACACGTATTTATAAGGAAAAAAAGAAACTCATCAGTTAATACATATAAAATTTAAGAACACATGTACGGGGAGGCCTATTCCCCCACCCCAACATATGTATAACATTCCTAGTGGTCAAGCGCCCATCACGGAGACAAAGACCCTCAAACACATACACACACGCACACACATGCATACATAAGCACATACGCACACACACTCACACACCTACGCAGGCACGCACGCACACACAGCCACACATACACGCACGCACATATATATGAAGGGCTTCTCTCAGTCTCCTATAACCAAATCCACTGACGAGACTTTCGTTGGGCCGAAGTTACATAGAATAAACTTCTGAAACATGCATGATTACATATATCTGTATATCATTGTTATTATGCAAAACTGTCGTAAATAAAAGACATCTCTTTTTCAGGAAACGAAAAATAGTTTCACCATTCCATAGCAAAAACGTTCTACTACACTTTGACAAATTTTGATATCATGGCATCTGAAGTCGTTGGAGATATGTTAGTCTGACGAAAAGAACTGGCTATGTAAGCAAAAATAAATATTGAAAAAGCGCGTTTGGCCAACTTAGAACACTCGACAGTTTAACATAAAAAAACATAATATATATATATATATATATATATATATATATATTATAGAGAGAGAGATAGATAGAAAGATATAGATATATGTTTAGAAGCAAATCTCAGTATATACAACGTATGTTGCAATTATCCATTTGATAAATATGTCAGTATGCAAATATAGGGGATAGTAGCTGGGAGAGAATGTGGGGGAGAAAGAAAATTAGAACAAATTATAGTTAAACTAGCAGTATCGCCCGGCGTTGCTCAGGTTTGTAAGGGAAATAACTATAAAGCATTTTTAGAGAGTTATAGCCAAAAAATAGCAAAAAAATGGGAAAAAAATGATGGTAATTTTTTTTTGAGAGTTAAAAAAGGTGGAGTTGCGTCCCCTAGACGGTCTGTGGTTTGGGTTTCTGATTCTCGACCCCATGTCGAATTTATCGATTTTTTTCAGAACTGGGGGAACTTTTCAAAATTTTCGCTGCGTTAGTTTTGAATTATGACATTGGGCTATGTGTGTGTCAAGTTTCATCAGAATCGGTTGAAAGCCGTGGTCAGGGTGAGGGTACAAGCAAACAGACACACAGAAATACGCACAGACAAACTGCCGTTTATATATAGAGAGAGATGAAAGCTGCAATTGTAGCCTGCTTTATCTAATGAATTTTAATTCTCGAAACTTTTTCTTGATGTTTCTGACACAAATTTCGCTGTAAAACACAAATGAGTGTTGATGGAAAGTAAAAGTTATATTGAATATAAATGATCAGAACGGATAGATGGGTGGTATGATGAAAAAGATGAGAATTGGAAAATGATAGTATTTGTAAGAAAACAAAACATAAAAGTTTTATTGGGATTGTACGTGTATTGAATATCTATATTTCCGCAATTAGATCGTGTAATCGTTGTTCTGATACACGGCTTCTCATACACTTCCATTTTTATCAATATATAACTAACTCTTTGTTGTATGTGTCTCATATATATACATATATATAACTACGTACATACACACATATACATATATACATACATATGCGTGTATGCATAAATGTGACAGAGAGTAAAAGAGGGACAGAAAAAAACGCAGAAAAATCATATATATATATATATATATATATATATATATAATATATATATATATATATATATATGTATATATGTATGTATGATATGTAGTATGTATATAGATATATATTATATATAATATATTAACGTATATGTATATATATATATATTATATGTATGCATGTAGATATATATGATATATATTTATATATTTATATAGTATATATATATATTTATATATGTATATATATATATATATGTATATATATATATATATATATATATATAATATATATATATATTATATATATATATATATCATCCACGGATAGATAGAAAGATAGGTAGATAGCTAGATAGGTAGACAGACAGACAGATAGATAGATGATAGATAGATAGATAGATAGATAGATAGATAGATAGATAGAGAGAGAGAGAGAGAGAGAGAGGAGAAAGAGAGAGAGAGAGAAAGGGAAGCTGTATAGAGAATAATAAAAGGAATGAGACAGAAAAGAAGACGAGAAAAAAAAAAGGAAGGAAAATAAGTGGGTGAAAGATGCAAAGAAAGTTTTACGTTATATTACTGTGAATCAAATTACTGAAATATTACTATGTGATTAGATTCTTACCTAATGCATAATTGTCTGACAGTTTCCTATTACATCTCTCTGTTTTCTATTACTAAAATTCCATTTGAATATTTAGCATTTCCTTTCGTGTGAAATATCTGGCGTTAACGTTAATTTTCTGTCTACTTTATTTTCGATTTATTATCGTTTTTACTATTATTACTACTATTGTTTTTTCATCCCGGTTTGTGTTTTTTTTCATATTCACAATCTGATACTGCGCTTATGTGAAGCGTTTCACTGTGTAGCCTTAGTTCATGTAATACTAGGTAGCGTCATAAACTGAATCCGATATCGGATGTTCTTCATGTCGGAACATGTCAAAATTCCTTTTGTTTGAACAACAGATAGATACTTCATCATTTCATTGCTGACATTTTGAAGGAAATTATATACTTTACACAGCGCCAACGTATATAAATATTCATATACATACACACACATACATACATAGATATGTACGTATGTATGTATGTATGTATATATATATACATATATATATATAATTATATATATAAAAAATATATATATATATATATATATATATGTATATATATATATGTATATATATATATATATATGTGTGTGTGGTGTGTGTGAGCACGCGCGCTCAGAAGCATACAGTACACACACATACCTAGGTGTGCATGCATATATATGTGAGTGTAATATATATTATTAATATATAGATTTATTTACGTACAATCAAACATAAATATACATTTATAATTAGAAAATAAGTGTATGTGTGTGTGTGTGTGTGTGTGTGCATAGATAAATATACACTTACGTACATAGGTAGATATACGCATATATAGGGAAATACTTAAATGCAGATATGCATACATGCATTTTTATACACTGTTTCATTACTCTTATAAAATCAACCAAGTTTATCCAGCGGAGATAAATTGTTTGTCATGTAGAAATGTTAGTTTAAAAGTACTTTGATTCTGGATACATTGAAAGTATAAGGTCGTTTGTGTTTAATTTAGTGTGCTGCTGCAGGGACAGTGTGCAGAACAAATGATTCTCTTCTGTAACTCCTTGGTTTACACAATGCCTCTTGTACAACTGGTGATGTCATACTTCGTCTTGAGGTCCATCATTTTGATGGGATTTTGAAAATTTCTGGCTATGACGTCATGTCGCTCATTGACATAATATTTATGGAGGAGCTTTTCATTCATGTGTTTCTGACGAGGTTGCAGCTGCAGGTGTTGAAGGCAGTGAGCTGGCAGAAACGTTAGCACGCCGGGCGAAATGCTTAGCAGTATTTCGTCTGCCGCTACTTTCCGAGTCGACTTTGCCTTTCATCCTTTCGGAGGTCTATTAAATAAGTACCAGTTACGCACTGGGGTCTATATAATCGACTTAATCCGTTAGTGTGTCCTTGTTAGTCCTCACTGTGTTTAGCACCTAGTGGGTAGTAAAGAAATAGGTGTTGAAGTGATATGGTGTTCTATAATATTTGACATTTGTTGCAGACTCACGAGTTCGTTCATGCATGCAGGACGCATATCCTGCAGAACTAAGTAGACAATATACAACAGTTTTATTCCTACACCTCCATTATTATTCATACTGTGCATAAGACGAACCCCTATGGAATGTTTTTTGCATGTATTTAATTCTTTATTGCCCACAAGAGGCTAAACATAGAGGGGACAAACAATGACGGACAAAGGAACTAAGTCGATTATATCGACCCCAGTGCGTAACTGGTACTTATTTAATCGATGAACATATATAAGGATGAACATATAGCGACCATTCAGGTTCCACCTCACCATATCAACAACATATTTCAAGAGTAGCACCTTAGCTTCTTGATAGCATATTGCTTGAGTAATATCTTAACTCATCAACATCATATTGCTGGAATAAACCGTCGTACTGTTGCAAATCATTAAAATAATTATTACGTACCATGAAGTAGCAGGCATAAAAATCTATGCGTGACGCTGATTTTGCTTTATAAATGTGTAAAATTCGAAATTGGTTTCTATAAAAACCGCATACAAAATGTAGAATAAAAGCATCTCAATAAGTGTATGGTTCTATCATTATTGTCGTCCAAGAGCTTTACCATATTCCTGCTCACTTATAGTCAAAACAACATTATACCAAGCTGGTTCGTTAAACCGACCAGACTATCCTTATTGTTGCCACTTATGTAAATCAATCACTTACTGATGGTCTAAATTGGAAGCAATTCAATATGCCTATTCAACATTTTTATATCATAATTTAAGTATAGATCATCAACTAGAGCCGCATTCTATAAAGTCTAACTGCGTCAGATGACCACAAAATTTTATTGCAATTGTGCAGCTCCAACTTAATTAGTCGTTGCTGGAGTAACGTATTAAAAGAGTAATTATGACAAATGAGTTACATATTGACTGCGTAACTTAAACTAGGTAAACAACCATTTCGAAGAGCGATAATGAAAATGATACAAGAAAATTAATTCTATAAGTGTAGCTGGAGTAACTAAAAATTAACAAATATAACTCATGGCGGATTTTGGATGAGAAAACACCGTGGACATTAAGAAATCAAAGGAACAACGGATTGAGTTCATTGACTTCAAGAAAGTAAAGAAGTAATTATATTAGCTTGAAGAAATGATTAATCTAGAATGTAATTCACACCTATGGGTGATGGTTTAATTCAAATTATTCATATGAAGTAATTCTAAGGTGTTGAATAAGAATATGCATTATATTCTGAAACTTGTGTGACATAGGTAGATAGGTGTACACACACACACACACATACGTATGTATGTTTGTGTGTGTGTATGTGTGTATGCGTATGTCCATGCGTACAAGTGTGGTTATGAGCGTGGCTCTCTCTCTCTCTCTCTCTCTCTCTCTCTCTCTCCATATATATATATATATATATTTACATATATATATATATATATATATATGTGCATATATATATATAAATTAACAGAATGAGATAAAATCCAAGGCTGTGAAAGATGTCAGAACATTTATAATTAGAAGGACTTACGGCTGTTTCCGGGATATTTTATATATCCCTTCATCGGAGATGGTGTGAGATGATGGTTAAGCAATAGTTATTCTAGATAAGATTTGAAATAGTGAGTGAAGTGGAGGAATGAAAATAGACGTGAGGGTTGCAGGGATATTGTATCTGTAGTTCCAAAACAACATCCCTGCACATCTCCCATCTATTTTAATTCCTCCACTTCACTCTTATCTAGAGTAACTATTGCTTAACCATCTTCTCACACCGTCTCGAGATTGAAGGTATATATAAAATATCCCGGAAAAAGCTGTAAAACCTTTTATTTATAAATGTTCTGAAATCTTTCACAGCCTTGGATTTTTATCTCATTCTGTTAATTTATATATATATATATATATATATATATATATATAACAAAGTGAAGTTGTAAGGTACCGCACGAGTAGAATTATATGTGAAAGAAGGTTTGAAAATGCGATTTTAAAAGATCTTTATTTACTTGACCGGTTACATTTTTGTAGAAAAAGATTGTCAAAAGTAACATGTAAAAGCTTTGTTGTTTTAGGTAATGTTGTCACAAAATATTACAATACTATATGTATTGTAATAAAAAAAGTGAAGAAACCGTCAAGTAAGTAAACATCTTTTAAAATTGTATTTTCAAACCTTCTTTCACATATATATATATATAATATATATATATATATATATATATTATATATAATCTATATATATATATATATATATATATAATATATATATATCATACTGATATATGACCTACGTTGCACTTCTCATTCGCATAACCACCGAACCTGGACCTTAACTATAGTCTGTCTATAGCACTTACTCAGCATTACCTGACACCCTTGGGTCTTATTGACAACATTATCTCTCATAACATAGATAGATAGATAGACCTCAGCATAAATAATGTGATGCAATAGGAAAGAATTGTCTATGTATAAGCAAAGCATAATTAGTATAATCAATGAATTGGTATCAAAATGTATCCTCAGACGCTTTGTGCATAAAGGACTTCAGTGTTGTGAATTCGGTCTTTTTTCCTCTACGATGTTCTCGCTAATGAGTTGGGCTGAATCGACGGAACAAAGAACTGTTCAAAGAGAAGAAGAGATACCCGTATTGATTTTGATTGATTTTGGATATATGAACAGATATATATATATATACATATATATATATACATACATATATATATATATTCACACACACACACATTCTTGGGAAAACTTTCCTGTGACAAATTATCTGTATATGTATACATGCACACACACATACTGTCATGTACTTATATATATATATAATATATATATATATATATATATATTATATATATAGATAGATAGATAGAGAGAGAGATAGATAGATAATAGATAGATAGATAGATAGATAGATAGATAGGTAGATAGATAGATAGATAGATAGATAGATAGATAGATAGATAGATAGATAGATAGAGAGATAGAGAGATAGATAGATAGTAGATAGATAGATAGATAAATAGATAGATAGATAGATAGATAGATAGATAGATAGATAGATAGATAGATAGATGATAGATAGATAGATGATAGATAGATAGATAGATAGATAGATAGATAGTTAGATAGATAGATAGAGAGATAAATAGATAGATAAATAGATAGATAGATATAGATAGATAGATAGATAGTTAGATAGATAGATAGAGAGATAAATAGATAGATAGATAGATAGATAGATAGATAGATTGATAGTTAGATAGATAGATAGAGAGATAAATAAATAGATAGATAAATAGATAGATAGATAGATAGATAGATAGATAGATAGATAGTTAGATAGATAGATAGAGAGATAAATAGATAGATAGATAGATAGATAGATAGATAGTTAGATAGATAGATAGATAGATAAATAGATAGATAGATAGATAGATAGATAGATAGATAGATAGATAAATAAATAGATAGATAAATAGATAGATAGATAGATAGATAGATAGTTAGATAGATAGATAGATAGATAGATAAATAGATAGATAGATATCTGTGTGAGTGTGTTTGTGTGCGTACCTACATACCTATACATATATACATACACATATGCATATGTATATACATACATATATGCACACACACATACATACCTATACATATGCTTATATATCGTTCCTTGTGCGCAGCAGCTCATTCTTATGTGTTTAAAAGCTAGGGTGGATGTAAGTTGTATCCGTTTGCCTTTGTTCTTATATGTGAGAGTATACATATTCGGTGTGTGTGTGTGTGTGTGTGTGTGTGTGTGTGTGTGTGTGTGTGTGTGTGTGTGTGTGTGTCTGATTCGGACAGTGTCTGCAACGTGCCATTTTACAGCGTCTACCACTAGAGTTGTATATCAAAGTCGTTCGCACTAATACCAGTCGTCAGTTAAATGGCAGAAAGATCAAACCTGAAATTTGATTAATACCTTTGTGTCATTGTTGCATTTCTTTAACTTCAAAAATGACTCACCTTTGCAATCATCACTGAATAGACATTTATCTCTTCCATAGTATGAAACTGATTAACTAGGCCATCTATTTTAGCTGTGCGAGATATTGACTTGTTTTATGTGGGCGCAGAAAATGAGAAGTTACTTTTCTCACACGCAGTGTAATTCTGATCGGCTATCATATGTTGTCCAGTAAATAGAGATCAAATGCACAATGCTCCAGGCATGTATATAGGATTTTTTCTTTAATCGATAAAAGAATTCAATTCCGTCCTAATGATCTAAATCATTTTTTTTCTCAATTCAGAAATAAACATGCAGATACACGTATGAATTTGACATAATGAAAGCAATATAATCGTACAGATGCATGCAGAGTTATGAATGTGTGAATGGCAGTCTTTATTGAAAAGTGAAGCTTGGGTTATTAGAGGTAAATCAAATGTTTTGTAGTAGACACTCCCTGAAGAAATTCTCTATCGCGGAAGTTAAAATTAGTCGCATTATATCTAATCTCTCAACGGAATTTCTATATAAAGGAAACAGAAATAGTTCTAATATTGAAATCTTCTCATTATTTGATAATTACTTCAGTTTAAAGCTTGTATATTTTTATTCAAATTAATAGGAATAGTTTGTTGGGAAAATAGCTACAAGCGATTGCTCGATTCCATTGGGCAATTTAGTGAACATACAATATTTTATGTCTCAAACTGTGTAACAACAAATAAACAAAAGTAGCTTTAACTAAAGTAGCAATTTACGTGGCAATATAGATTCTAAATGAAAGATTATGTGTTGGTATTCATCTAGTATATATAAATCACAGTATGTATGTATGCAATGACTAACGGATACAGTTCCACAATTTTCAACCGATTTTCACCTAACTTTACACACACACTACTTATATCCCGAGGATGGTTAGGCACTATAACATTTTGCCCAGGTCTACCGCGTAAATAGACGTAAAGGGACATAGTTTTTGCATGTAGTGTCTTCCATACTTTTCTAATTTTTAAAAATAAAAGTGAAAGGGTTTTGTCTATTTAATTATTCCCACTGTCCACCAGCGAAAGTGATTAAATTGACTAGAAACACTGAACGCATACATTTCCACAATTCTCAACAGATTTTCACCAAACTATACAAAGATGGTCATGCACCATATATTTTGCCAGAGCTCCCGCGTAAAAGGACATAAATGGACATAGTTTTTTGCTATGAAGGGTCTTCCATACTTTTTAACTCTTATCATAAAAGTGAAAGGATTTTGTCTATTTATTTCGACTGTCCACCTGCGACGTTTATTAAATTGTCTAGGAACACTATACAATACCAAATAATGCAGTGATATGGAGAAAGAAATGACGGACGAAAAATCCTTCATTAAAACAATAAAACACACACACACACACACACACACATACATATATATATATATATCTGCATACATATGCACACGTGAGCACGCACAGAAAAGTACATGCACACACACACACACAAGCACAAGTACACACACGCTTGCACATACACACACACACATATACACACACACACACACACACACGCATACACACTGTACTATTAACATAATCCTCAGAGAGACGCATAGAATGTGTGAGACCAAGCCGGTACACTTCTTTGCATGAAGGGCCGGTTTGATAGGCTTCTAAAGAACTGTTTTCTACTGAATTTCATTTACAAGTTATTTATCAACCCGAAAATGAATTAAATACTTTCGTCCATGCAACGGAATCGATCCCTGGACCCACTTATTCATGCCTGCAAGTACCTCCTCATTAACTCGACCATGCCTGAGGGGCTACACACATGCATACGGTTACATAGGTACTCACTCACACGCACTCTTACATGTATAGATGTACATGCGCCCATCGTAGTTGTTTCATATCTTCTCACTAGTAAGGCGGCGAGCTGGCAGAAACGTTAGCACGCCGAGCGGAATGCTTTACGTTGTGAGTTCAAATTCCGCCGAGGTCGACTTTGCTTTCATCCATTTGGGGTCGATCTGGTCGGCTGGGCCACTCCACCAAAATTTCGAGCCAAGCCTAGACAAGAAAGAATGTTTTCTCATTCGTATTTTTTTTTTACCGTTTATTTTGGACAATATTGTTCTAAAATTATAATTTGACGTTTTCTGTTAGACACGGTCTCAATTTCAGGAAGTGAAAAGCTTTATTGTCTGCGTTATCCAAGTAATTCTTTTGTGTCTTTCACGAAATCTACTCTGCGATACTGTTTATCACAATATCGGCCCTGATTGAACAGACCTATGTCTAATATTTTCATCTGTTTCTAAGCATAGCCAGTATTGGAACATATTATTTGATGACATTCCACTTTTGAAGATAATATATTAGACAAAATGGACTGCTATTTTTAATAATCTGAGCCTCTACACAAAGGTTACCGCGTTTGCTCTTCTAGAGGAGGTGTGCTTATCATTTGGTGAGTTGAAAAGTATGTAAATTATAGTCATTGAAGGACTAAAAAAACGACTACTGTATAAATTGTAATAAAAATCTCTTGAAATAAAGTGTACTTATAATTTGCTATCGTTTGAATAGCAAATTGGTTTTAATTTTTGGGCACCAGGCCAGCAATTTCTGGGGAGGGGAATTCTATTGTATAGATCTCAGTGTTCAAGGGATTCTTATTGCAACGAGCCCGAACGGATAAATAACAGAGTTAATCTTGACGAAATTTGAACTCGGAACGTAAAGGCGGGTGAAATACTGTTACTCATTTTGCCCCGATGTGCTAACAATTCTGCAAGTTTGCTGTGTTAATATTTAGGAGAATGTATTAAAAAAAAAGGATATGTTTATCGTTCAGGGCTGCGAGTTGACAGGAACGTTAGCACATTGGACAAAATGGTTAACGTAATCTCGTCCGTTTTTATGGTCGCAGTTCAATTACCGTTAAGGTTAACTTTGACTTTCATCCTTTCGGGTTCGATAAAATAAGCACCAATTGAGCACCGTGGTCGATTTAATCGACTTACCCTGTCTCCTAAAATTACTGGCCTCGTGCCATAATTTGAAACAAATATTTAATTATTTCTACTTTGATGTGAGTTCAATTCGTGTCTGAAACAATATGTGCATCTCATTATTCTATGATGAATAGAATTCATACCAGCTACATATTAGTGTCTATTTATTGACTAAACCCATTTTGCATATATGTGGTTATGTGGCAGTATATGAGTTAATTACAAAATCTATAACGCAATCCCTTAGTGACTTTCTTGCATACATTGAAAATTAATCAAAATAAAGTGTTTCTCGAATTAACTTTTACTCTGTTAGTTATTTAATTTCACTTATTCTCAATATTATCTTGTTTTCGAATTTTAGTCTCAAACAAGACTAAGTGGATTAGTGAATTGACAGAACTCTATTCATTTGTAATGGGGTATAGTCGATTGATTCGACACCAAATTAATGCCTGTTTATTTACTGTGGAGAGATGAAAGGCAATGCCGACACCGACTTTGAAATTAAAATGTAGAAATTGGTAAATCCGATATTGAATGTTCAATGAGATTAACGTGGTTGATATGTCTAAAATCATTCTCCGTCTTTTTCATATGTGTATGCATGTCTCTCCATCAAATCATGTGAATGGCTGTAAAAGCTATTAAAATTAATGCTTCCCAGTCATTTCTGAGTGTCTTTAAATCATAATGCCTCTGTGTTTATAATGACGTACTCAATATACTCCTGTAAATGCGATCATGCTGAAATAATTCAACGGTAAAGTATATTTCTGGAACGGATTACATTGTTAAAGCATCAGAATGCATTATGTTATTAAATTCTGTAAAACTGCCATGTTAAGTGCTATTACAATTTAACATATAATTTTCAGATAGAGTCTGTCAAACGTTACCGACAAATAATAAGACAATTAAGAAAGTCTTGTTATACGTCGGTATATGAACATTTATATCTATCTCTAATGATTTATATAACACGCACCCGAGGATGTGACATTCTCATGACGAGATAAAAGAGTCTCTACATAGACTTGCTAGAAATGACAGCCAAATTTTTCTACCGTTTTAAGAAGGTCATGTTGAGTAACATGATTTGAGTGGTCTTAGCGGTTATTTGGGGCAGAAAAATTGACCAGATTTGCCCTTATTATGTTGTCAAGATCCCTCGTTGGCTTGAATTTATGTTTTTGAGATTGCGTCGAAGTAGCTTTGTAGTTGTTTCTGAAACAGAGACAGGGTAGTCATTGCAGGAGCTTCTTGAATCCCATGTAACCAGGACTAGCTATGAGCTGAGACTAAACATTAAAGTTATCATAACAACAACAACAAGAACAACAATAATAATTATTATTATTATTATTATATAGACACTACTCCTTACCGTCCCTACAGGAAGTGCAAAAAATCGTGTTAACTGGAACGGCTCATGTACTGAGAAGGGTATTATCGGTGTGAAAACAACATCCATTCATGAATTTATTTATATATAAATTTTTTTAAATACATATTTTACCTGTGAATTTGCGTGTGTAATCTGGGAATGCATACAATGAGCTTCTCTGCCCTAGGTGTACCGAAAACACCCGGCGAGAAACGGAGGAAAATTTGAAGAAAGAAGGAAAATAATAATGATAATAATAATTATAATTCGATAGATATGACAGGTTAGCTTGAGAGGTTAAGCAGTTGTGGTCGATGAAATAGATGGTAGTAGTACCAATAATTGTCAGAGCATTGGGAACAGGTAGTAAAAATCTTGAGAAGTACATGAAACAAATAGGGGCTGCACTAAGGGTGGAGCACTTGCATAAAACAAAAGGCCTGATGCAGTATCAATCAGTGTCTCTCATGCCTTCTGATCTTAACTGACAGCAGACTTGGTTGTCAGTTGCTTCACCTTAACCAGTTGAGCATGTCCCTTCGTAGCTGACAATATGTGCATCTCTGATCATGTGCAGGAGTAGTGTGGGAGCATCATAGTTATGTGTTGAGAGAAATTCTTTGCAGTTTCGATAATTCATCCCTGGAATAATGGGTATTTCGTTCATCTTCCTTAAACAAACCTTATTCAGGGACTCAACCTGAAGAAGCCCTACCTGCAAGGTCATGTACAGTTTACCTTGATATGAAATCAGCATATCGTACACATATGATTTTGATGCATGTGCCTGGTATGACTTTATCAGAGGGGTAATCGTAATGGTTATACCAGGCTTCGTATATTTGTACCCGAATGTCATTTTGATGGCATGCATTACTCTCTCATTCAATAACAACAACAACAACAACAACAACAATAATAATAATAATAATGTCTTTCAAAAAGTCTGTTCTACACCATATTTATTATATAATGTTTTTATGTTTAAAACTCTGTATGATGTATAATAGTATATATATATATATTTGATATATAATACTACATGTATAAAACTCTGAGAATAAGAGATTGTCATTGATACTGCTTCTGTATTTATTGGTGTTGTAGAAATAATTGACTTTAAACTGTTTCCAGCGATATACAGAGAATAATACAAAGAATCTCATATTCTACTGAATCACTAATTCGATCCTCTAGAAATGGGGTAAGGTTTAGGTGTCTACAACCTACCTAATCGCCACTTGCAGTGGCCATTGTTGATGTAGCTGTTGCTATTTACTATTTATGGTCAGGCATGACTGCGGCAGCCAATAACAGCCTTTGGATCAAACAGAACCAGATTTTCCACTATATACTCATGTATATTATATATCGTGTTTCATCGTTCCAGGAATTCAATATGAGTTAGTCATGGTTAGTATGAATTTACCGAGAGGTGGTTAGTCCAAAAGGTTAGGAAACAGAGTTAGCTATCCGGAGAGAGAGGGAGAGAGAGAGAGAGAGAGAGAGAGAGACGGGAGAAAAAGAGAGAAAAAGAGAGAGCAAGAGAGAGAGAGGGAGCAAAAGAGAGAGAGGGGGAGCAAAAGAGAGAGAGAGAGGGGGAATTGCTGCTACGTTTATTCGCTTGAACGAATATGCAGAAACGCCATTGACAGTGTCTGTGTTATCATTGATCAAATACGATCCAGCTGTGCTTACAGGTGTATGTATAACTACCTGATCGAACTGGAGCTAAATTCACCTGATATAAAATATAAATCGCACAGGACAAGACACAAATATAGACATTACTCCTTCCAATTCAACTCTTGACTGAAGGTCAAAGCAACAGTTGTGAAAGACGATTGCTCACGCCAGGGCATTCCAGAATGATGTCAAAATAGGATGATGGTATATATGAAAGTATAATGGAAAATTAGATTCAGCAAATTTAGGCGCTGACGTGGCTGTGGGATAAGAAGTTTGCTTTCCAGCCATGCATCCGTGTTCAGTCCCAATGCATGGTGCCTTGGGCAAGTGTCTTCTATAATTTCGGGCCGGCTAAAGCCGAATGAATGGATTTGGTAGAGGAAACTAAAAGATGCCATAATTTATATATATATATATATATATATATATATATATATATATATATATACTCCATCACACTTGCTGTAGGGAGATTGTCTCCCTTGGTTAGTCACTAAATAAGTGCCTGCCCGTGGCTAAGAGTTGTTTTGGCTCTTATTTCTAGCAATAGTGGTGCACCCTTCGTCACTTTAGTGGCGATTGTATTTGTGTCCTTTGGCTGTAAAAATGGGAATAGTCACCTAAATGATTTATATATGTGTGTGTGTGTGTGTATGTGTGTGTGCGTACATGTCTGTGTGTTTGTGTGTGTGTATGTGTGTGTGCGTACATGTCTCTGTGTGTGTGTGTGTGTGTATGTGTGTATCTTTGTGTTTGTGTTTGTCCTCCACCATCACTTGTTGATGTGTTTATGTCTCCGTAACTTCGCGGTTCTGCAAAAGAGTCCGATGGAGTAAGTAAGTACCAGACTTTAAAAAATAATAATAATCTGAGTTTACAAGTACGGAGATAAAACATATCCATCCCACAAAAGACGATGATATCTGCACCCTGTCAGTGTTTATATAGAGATGTTGCAGTCTTAACTTATACGCGCCTATTCCAATTTGGGGTCGATTCAGTCGACTAAAATTCATCAAGTTAAGGATAAAAGATAAAATATAAATGGGTTAAGTTCATTGATTAAACGAAATATCACTTTGAAACTAAAGAACTTTTGAGGTTGTCTATAATCGCTCTAAGTCCTGCTGAAAAAGTATGTTTTCATCAAGGGCCAGGCGTTATTTACGAAGAAAGGTTTATAGAACGCAACACTTGAGGTTCTGCCAGTTACATTGTTATGTAGATAGACGGATCTGAGTTTACAAGGGACGGGGTAAAACATACGCATCTGAAGAAAGACGATGATATCTACAATATGTATGCAGAAATGTCGCAGTCTAATCACAGTTGATTCTCCTAAAGTGTATATGGGGGAAGCAGAGTAGTGTAGAAGAAAGGCGCGGTTAATTAACTTGATTTAACGCATGACTGTTTATCACCACAAAACGGCAAATTATAGTAAAGGCTACAATCTATCAAATCGATATACACCTCTGCCAGTTTCAAACATACGGCAGCAGCATTATCAATATTTATAACAACCACACTACTGAAAATGCTGCCAATAATCTTTTCTACTATAATTACAAGACCTGAAATTTTGGGGTAGGTAGATAGTCGATGCAATGGACTCCAGTTTGCAACTGGTGCTATTTTTGATCGACGCAGAAAGGATGAAAGTCAAAATCAACCTCGGCGGAACTTGAACTCAGAACGTATAGACGTACGAAATACCTATTTCTTTGCTACCCACAAGGGGCTAAACAGAGAGAGGACAAACAAGGACAGGCAAACGGATTAAGCCGATTACATCGACCCCAGTGCATAACTGGTACTTAATTTATCGATCCCGAAAGGATGAAAGGCAAAGTCGACCTCGGCGGATTTTGAACTCAGAACGTAACGGCAGACGAAAACCGCTAAGCATTTTGTTCAAGATGATAATAATAACCACACACTGACACTCATGGTAACTGATTTTAACTGATTGGAAGCGTCATCATGTACATATTTTGTCTTGGTATAAATGATGGGCTACAGCAAATTTTCTACATATTTGCTTGTCAGTTGTTTCACCTTAACCAATTAAGCATGTCCCTTGGTGGCTGACGATATGTGCATCTCTGATCACGAGCAGAGGTAGTAAGGGTGCTCCATAACCATGTGTTGAGGGGAATTCTTTAGGGTTTGAATAATTCACCTCTTGAAACATGGGTATTTCGTTCAACATTCTTAAACAACCCTTTTTGAAGCAGAATGGGCTATTCGACCAGAAGAAAATTCTAACTGGGCCCCACCTGCAAGGTCATGTGCCGTTTATCTCGATATGAAATCATCATGTTGCGCACATATGGTTGTGATGCATGTGCCAGGTATACCCTTATCAGAGGGGTAGTGATGATGGATATATTGGGCTTCATACCACAGTGTCACTTTGCCCTGCACTGCTCTCTCACTGAATAATGATGATGATGATGATGATGATAATAATAATAGTAATCCTTTCTACTATAGGCACAAGGCCTGGAATTTGTGGGGAGGGGGATAGTCGATTTCATTGACCCTAGTACTTGGCTGGTTCTTAATTTATCACCTCCAAAAGGATGAAAGGTAAAGTCGACCTCGGCGGAATTTGAACCCAGAACATGGAGACTGGCGAAATACCTATTTCTTTACTACCCACAAGGGGCTAAACACAGAGAGGACAAACAAGGAAAGACAAACGGATTAAGTCGATTATATCGACCCTAGTGTGTAACTGGTACTTATTTAATCGACCTCGAAAGGATGAAAGGCAAAGTCGACCTCGGCGGATTTTGAACTCAGAACGTAGCGGCAGACGAAATACCGCTAAGATTTTCGCCCGTTTCTGCTAACGTTTCTGCCAGCTCACCACCTTAATAATAATAATAATAATAATAATAATAATAATTTATTATTATTATCATTATTGATACTATTAGTATTTTAATCATCAATTTGATTGTTCATTTCGTTGTTGTTCATGTTGATGCTGTTTGTTCGATTCTCCGTGTTGTGGTGCAGACTTGTTGAGATTAGTAGTTCCCTAATTGATACCTTTAGGGGGTACCCTATTATTAAAAACATAGACGTAGTCATCATAGCAGTAAAGAGGGCGATGGCAAAACTACAATGAAGTTTTCTGCATTAGAGAAGAGAAATACTTTACGGTGTCTAATTAAATGACAGAATAAATTGCGAAACACGTCGCTGTCACAGCCAAATAACATTGCCTTCTCTTTCCATTATCTTTTATCAGGGAATGTGCTAATAACGAATTGAGTAAGTTTCCTCTGAAAAAGATCGCAAATCATAGGGATGAGTGTGTCACTCAGAAGCCCGATTCGCAACTACGTGTGTCCGCGTTCGATCCCACTGAACTGTTGTTGGTCGGGTGAATGTATTCTAGGAAGAGACCCGACCCCCTTCGGTCATGAATGACCATGGGATTGCACCTAGAAAGTTACCCTCCAAGGCACAAGTCCGGGCTAGGTTGTTTATGGAAAGCCAGCAGTCGCCCATGCATACAAGCCCCCCCCCACTCTCCACGCCATCGATGTTATCCAAGGGAAAGGCAAAGGGGCCGATACAGGTTGGCACCTGTGGCGTCACAACTCATTTTTGCAGCTGAGTTAACTGGAGCAACGTGAAATAAAGTGTCTTACTCAAGAACACAACACGCAGCCCGGTCCGGGAATCGAACTCATGATCGTTTTTGTCGCTTTTAATGGGAACTTTGGCTACAAATGATGCCTGGAACTATCATAACTTGACAATAACCCTGCAGACAACTACTACTACTACTAACACCACCATGCTGCCGCCCCTACAACCACTACTGCCACTACTACTAAAACTACTACTACTACTACTACTACTACTACCTAAGTTCAAATTCCTCCGCGGCCGACTTTGCTTTCCATCCTTTCGGAAGCGATTAAGTAACAGTGAAACAGTGGAGTCGATGTAATCGACTTGTTCCCTCCACAGAAATTTCAGGCCTTGTGCCTTTACTAGAAAGTATTATTATTATTATTATTATTATTATTATTATTATTATTATTATTATTATTATTATTATTATTTAACTCAATAAACATTATAACTATCAAAGTTAATATTGATAATCTTAATACTACTACTACTATTACTACTACCACCACTACTACTACTACTACAAAATGTAATACCACCAACACCACCAACAACACCACCACCATCATCCTCACTACTGCTACTGCTGCTTGTCATAATACTCCTGCTGCCGCCACACTTTCACTATTGAAAGCACAGCCACTGCTGTGTTGCTGCTACTACTACTACTACTACTACTAATACTACTACAATCAATCATTGCTGCTACCGTACTCTTATTGCTGCTGCTGCTGCTGCTGTTTCTGTTACTACTACGTCTACTACAACTGAAAAGATTGCTGATGCTACTGTTGTCGCAGCTGTTGATGATGATGCTGCTGATGGTGATGCTGTAGCTGCTGCTGCTGCTGCTTATTTATTCAATCGCTAGCGGGGGATTATTGTAGTTAATACCTTGAAATATTGGTGATCAGCCGCTATTGATTTATGGTGGGATGTGGAACTTTTATTTTATCGATCCCAGAAAATATGAAAGACAAATTTGACCTCTGTGGGATTTGCAGTTATTAGTTAAAGGGACAAAAGTGGGGGCGAGTGTGGCTGAGTGCTAATAAAGTTAGTTTTGCAAACACGTGATTCCGGGTTCCATACCACTACCCGGTACTTCGAACAAATGCATTTATCGCACTCAAAACTCAAACCACCGAATCTCTTGCAAGTGGAATATATATCAACATACATATTTGTCTGTCTATCTTTCTATATATTTGCCTGTGTATATCTCTACCTGTCTCACTAACTCTCCTTCTCTCTATCTCCTTCTCCCTCTCTGTTTCGCTACATCTCTCTCTCTCTCTCTCTCTGTATATACATATATATATATTATATATAAATATATGCATATATACATACATGTATGTACATATCTACACATATATTATATATATATATATTATATATAATATATATATATATATATATATAATATATATATATATATATATAACAATTGCAGCGTGGAAGGTGTTTGTAAGCCATTTAAGAAACAGACAAAAGCCGTTCGATTCACTTCAACATTTAAGTTTAATTTGTCAGCACGGATTTTTGGTCAGTGAAGAACAGGTCGCGGATTTTAGCGACGAAAATTTTGACAAATTAAACTTAAATGTTGAAGTGAATCGAACGGCTTTTGTCTGTTTCTTAAATGGCTTACAAACACCTTCCACGCTGCAATTGTTTTTGTTTCAGCACACGATCTCAGATCAAATCACTTGCAATGCGAGTACAACTCCGTAATATATTATATATGTATATATATATATATATATAATATATATATATATATATATATAATATATATATATATATATATATATATATGTATATATATATATATATATATATATATATAATATATGTATATTATATATATATATATATATATATATATATATAATATATATATATATATATATATATTTACATGCATATGTGAGTATAGGACAAAAAAATGTAGACCAAATGCGAAACGAGACAGGCAGCATAAACAAAATTCCCTTCATCAGTTGTCCCCTGTTTTATCTACTCTGCGTTTCGAAGTTATGCATATATACATGTATACATACATACATACATACATACATACATGCATACATATATATATATATATATAATATATATATATATATATAGTTAATCCAAACAAGAAAACACAAAGAAACACAACAGCGCGAGGACGTGTTGTATTATTGGACGCTCAGGAAAGAAGGAAAGAAGGAGGGTTTAACGTTTCGAGCGGAGCTCTTCGTCGGAAACATAGGAGAAGGAAAGATTCAGAGAAGGAAGACAGAGGGAAAAGAATCGCCAACGGTACACACGAGGTCACATTATATATATATATATAATATATATATATATATACATACAAAGATATATATATATTATATGGGTAAAATATTGAATATTATTTCGATTAATATCAATTTAAACCAGTGGCCTACCATACTGAAAATACATGAAAATTCAGAATATTTATATTGCATACATATGAGAGATGACCACTAAGTGGACATCCAATATGCTAAATGTAGACCCCATATATATATATGTGTGTGTGTGTGTGTATGTATGTATATATATATATTATATTATATATATATAATATATATATATATATATATATATATATATATATATATATGTATATATATATAGATATATATTTATGTATGTATATATATATTTATATATACACACACACACGATATATGTGAAAAGGCGGCGAGCTGGCAGAAACGTTAGCACACCGGGCGAAATGCTTAGCGGTATTGCGTCTGTCGTTGCGTTCTGAGTTCAAATTCCGCCGAGGTCGACTTTGCCTTTCATCCCTTTCGGGGTCGATAAATTAAGTACCAGTTACGCACTGGGGTCGATGTAATCGACTTAATCCGTTTGTCTGTCCTTGTTTTTCCCCTCTATGTTTAGCCCCTTGTGGGCAATAAAGAAACATATATGTGAATGTAAAGTCTGTGAATAGATGGAATAGTTATCATGCCGGGCAAAATGGCTCAATGTACTTCGTCCAGCTTTAAGTTTTGTGTCAAAAATTCCACCGAGGTTGACTTTACATTCATGCTTTCGCAGTCTATAAAATAAGTACCAGATGAGCAATAGGGTCGATCCAATCGACTTTCCCTAACCTGAAATTGCGGGCCACGTGACAAAATTTAGAAACAAAATATTTGTTTGTGCGTGATTTTGTGTATATATATGTATAATATGTGTGTGTGTGTGTATACACATATACATATAACGGGAAGCTTTATGAAAATAAACAAAAGACGAAGGCAGGTGGAATACAAACAAACAATTGTATTAGTATGGCGCTCAGGAATATAAATAGAACAAGTCTTTTACGTTTCGCGCCTACGCTCTTCAACAGAAAGATACACAGAAAAGAAACACGGAGAGAAACAAGGAGAGAAAAAAAATGCGTGCAGAAGCTAGCGAATCAACATATATATAGATACATA
>NW_021833650.1:27500-35000 GCF_006345805.1 Octopus sinensis
ATTCCTGAGCGCTATGCTAATACATTTGTTTGTTTGCACTCCACCTGCCTTCGTCTTTTGTTTATTTTCGTAAACTTTCCCTTATATATATATATATATATATATATATCTTTCTCTTTCTCTCTCTCTATTTGTTTGTCTCTAACTCTCTTTCTTGAAGTGACTATGCTGCGGAGAATGAATCGATATTCTTTAGAAATAAATGCTGAACGAGAGGTAACCAACCTTTTTCTCTTAGTAAAAAACAAACAAAATGCAAACAAAAGCAAACTATTAAGATACTGGAGCAGTCGAAATACAAATCGATATTTCGATATCCATTGGAAATAAAGAATGCCATCAAAGACTTTCACAGTTATGAAGAATTATATGGCGAAAATTAATTCATATGTTGAGGTCGAATGATAATAAATATAAAAAAAGGCTACACACACCTACACACACACACACAACCTTTATACTTTGCTTGTTTCAGTAATTACAGTGCGGCAGTGCTAGGCCGTGGCCTTGAAGGGTGTAGTCACACAAATCGATCCCAGCACTTAGGGCTCACGTCTGTTACTTATTCCATCGGTTTGTCTCACTGAAACGTTAAGTCATAGGAACGTAAAGAGAACGACATAGATTGCCAAGTTGCGGAGAGTGAGAAAAACAACACAAACAAAAAGACACAGACACACACAGATATACACGCATACACACACACATATATACGTGTATATATATATATATATACATGTACATACATACATGCATACATACATACATACATACATACATACATACATACATACATACATACATACATACATATAGATATATGTGTGTATGTCAAAATGTAGCACAGTTAATTCAGACACGCTTTTTTTTCATTCAATGTTTTTCTCTAACCACCTACTGTCCTAATTTGGCTCTATAAAAGGGCATGGACTCGAAACGTTAAAGACTTCTTCCATTTCTCCTGAGCATTAAGCTAATACGTCCTGTTTATTCTTCGTTCACCTACCTATGTTTCTGGATATTTTTGAGCAATATATATATATATATATCTCATTCACCTACTACCGTACTTTTAATAATATTCTTAAGGCCGCAGTTTACGCACACGTAGCATCTTTCAGAGCTCCTCGATTATTCAGTTATTTGGCATATGAAATTGAAATTTGATCCAGTAGAACATTTGTAGCAACGTTATAGGAAAGTAAGTAATGCCATCGGTCGAGTTTAGATCTAAATAACTCTTAAATTTTAAAAGCAAATATATATTTATATTCGTTTCAATGATAGAAGAAAGTATGAAAATTGTCATAGCTTTGGCCCCGTGCAACAAAAATGTGTATCAAAAAAGTTGTTAGGTAAAATATCATGTAAAATATACAATGCATAAAATTTGATATAAGTACGATTAACTGTTATATTTTTAAAAAGTGTGGAGGCGCAATGGCCTAGTGGTTAGGGCAGCGAACTCGCGGTCGTAGGATCGCGGTTTCGATTCCCAGACCGGGCGTTGTGTGTGTTTATGGAGCGAAAACACCTTAAAGCTCCACGAAGCCCCGGCAGGGGTGGTGATCTCTGCTATATTCTTTCTTTCACTCTTTCTTCTGTTGGCCTGCTCGCTTAGCCAGCGGGGTTGCGTTATTTGAAGGCTAAAACAATGCGAACGCATTGTGACCAGCGATGTATAACAACATCTGATTGTCTGCTCGGTCACGTGATCACGTGATTTTAAAACGTAACCTATATTTTAATTAAGCTTAATTGATAGAGCTCAATTCGAGGAATTTTATGGTTTCAATCTCAAGCAATGAAGTTTTAAAACGAAAAAAAGTTACGAGTGTTTGTTTCTCAAGTTTGAGGGTGATAATGTAGTTGTATAATTTTTCATGAATATAGTTCTATAAGGGACTTTTAATATATGTCACCGACATATATATATGTATATATATATATCACCGTGATCGACCAGGCTATCAGATGTTGCTACACATCGCTGATCACAATGCACGACGCATTGTTTTAGCCTTCAAATGACGCCTCCCCGCTGGCTAAGCAAGCAGGCAAACACAAGAAAGAGTGTGAGAAATTTGTGGCGAAAAAGTACAGCAGGGATCGCCAAACACCCCTTGCTGGAGCCTCGTGGAACTTTAGGTGTTTTCGCTCAATAAACACTCACAACGCCTGGTCTGGGAATCGAAACTGCGATCCTATAGCCGTGAGTCAGCTGCCCTAACCACTGGTCCATTGCGCCTCCACACACACACGCATACACACACACACACATACACACACACCACAACACACACACACACATATAGATATATATATATATATATATATAGATATATATATATATATATATAGTGTTAGAGATAGAAACACCCACAACTTCATCAACTCATAACGGTATTAACTCAACCAAGCCATAAAATATTAAATATTATACTTACTATTCTATTCACAATCCTAAAATCTTCTATATTACGGACTACACGTGTTTCATGAGGGTACGTATGGTATCGTTAAGACATAAAGTCTCATTCAAAAATTCATTATGTTTACGCACTCCCAAACGTCAGGTCTCCTTTCCCCACATTTATAAATATAACTACCCCTTACATATCACAAAACATAGTGATATATAAGGAGTAGTTATATTTATAAATGTGGGGAAAGGAGACCTGACGTTTGGGAGTGCGTAAACATAATGAGTTTTTGAATTAGACTTTACGTCTTAATAATACCATATGTACCCTCATGAAACACGTGTAGTCCGTAATATGGAAAATTTTGGGATTATGAATAGAAATAGTAAGTATAATATTTAATATTTTATGGCTTGGTTGAGTTAATACCGTTATGAGTTGATGATGTTGTGGGTGTTTCTATCGCTAACACTATTTTGATATATATGAATTAATTATTGAGAGTAATTCAATTTAATATTATTAATTTGAATTTCTTATTCCTGTGGCACTGGAATTGATTTTCCCTAATTATTATAATAATAATGTTATATATATATATATACAGGGTGGACCAACATGATCTGACACATTTGGAGGCTTGATAAAAGCTCAAAATAAGAAATAATGAAAAGAAACATTTTATTTTCTGAATGTACATATAATGCCATTTTATTTCATTAAATTTCCAAAATTAAATCAGCTAAATGCTTCCCATCACTGTCAACACACTGTTGGAGACGTTCATGAAAGTTATCGATAACTCTATGGATCATTTCTTCTGGAATGGTTGCTATTTCTACACAAATTGCACGTTTTAATTCATCAATAGATCGAAGGCGATGACTGAATACTTTTAATTTTAAATATCCCCACAAGAAGAAATCACATTTCACCATTCCAGAAGAAATGATCCATAGAGTTATCGATAACTTTCCTGAACGTCTCCAACAGTGTGTTGACAATGATGGGAAGCATTTAGCTGATTTAATTTTTAAAACTTAATGAAATAAATTGGCATTATATGTACATTCAGAAAATAATATTTTTCTTCTCATTATTTCTTATTTTGTGCTTTTATTAAGCCTGCAAAGTGTCAGATCATTTTGGTCCGCCCTGTACATATATATATATATTATATATATATATATATATATATATATATTATATATATATAACGTAGAATAAAAAAGTTACTGCATAATATATTTCAAAAAATGAGTAGAGATAGCTTTTGTGGGAATAATTTTTATTTAATGATAATGTTTCCATATCAATAAAAAATATTATCCTCCATATATATATATATATATATATATATATATATATATATATATGTGTGTGTGTGTGTGTGTGTGTGTGTGTGTGTTCAGTTTCCCTCAAGTCGAATACACTCGCAGAGTGTTTGTGAACGTGGGTCTACTGTGTACGCCACTTAACTAACCAGCAGTATAATAGAATCTACTGTCCAGGTATTTGGCAAAGGGATTTCTTAGTCACACAGATATTACTGCTTCTGTAAACAATTCGAAAATCAGTGAATCACTTCAAACATACATTACAGTGAACGTATGTTCGGTTATCGGTAAATCTCAGAGAGTGATTGAGAATTCTTCGAAAGTAATTTAGTTCAAAATACGAGATATCTATAACAGTCTAGGATTTGAATAAAAGATTAGCGAGATAAATGGAGAGCTGGGTAGCACTTGGGAATAGAGAACATTATGTAGCCCCATACCCACAATGTAAACGTTTGCGTGTAAAGTTTTCGTGTAACCTACACATTGTGCATGCAACCTGCACGTTTGTTGTGCAACCTTCAAGTTGTGTGTCTAACCTGCAAGACTGGAGTATAAACAGCCATTTGCATGTATTTCTCTGTCAGAACTTTCGATTAAATCGAGAATTGCACTGAGTTATCCTGGATTCTAGCGTTGAAGATCATCGGAACAACACGCAGGGACGTAGATCACACGTTGTTATAGTTTTCCTGAAATCGCATGAATTATAGCAAAGAAGATGGAAAGTAAGACGTGCGTGTATAAGTGATTATAATTGTGAGCATGCGCGTGAGTGTGTTACTATGTATAGTTAAAAGTTTGTGTTCGTGTGTGTGTGTGTTTCGTTTCGTTCTTTCTTCCTTCCTCCCTCTGTGTGTGTGTGGTGTATGCGTATGTATGGGAATATCAGCGAGTGACAGTATTGTCGGAGATCATTGCTGATTATCATTTTCCGAATGGAATGGTTATCTATCTATCTATCAATCTATCTATCTATCTATCTATCTATCTATCTATCTATCTATCTATCTATCTATCTATCTATCTATCTATCTATTTATCTATCTATCTATCTTTCTATCTATCTATCTATCTATCTATCTATCTATCTTTCTATCTATCTATCTATCTATCTATCTATCTCTCAATCAATCTATCTGTCTGTCTGTCTGCCTGTCTGACTGCCTGCCTGCCTGCCTGCCTGCCTGTCTGTCTGCCTGCCTGTCTGCCTGTCTGCATGTCAGTCTGTCTGCCTATCTATTACACACACACACCTATACATGTATATATGTATATATATGCATATAAATAATACATATATATATATATAAATATATACATATATATATACATATATGTGTATATATGTGTGTGTATATATATATATAATACAAACATACGTACATATATATATATATATATATATATATTATATACAAACATACATATATATAAACACTCACCCACACACATATATAGATGCGTGCGTATTTAGATATGCATGTATATGATTATAATGATATAACGTGTATAATGCGTCATACATTTAAAGCACTGATTAGTTATGAGTATGAAGGCAAAAGTGTTATTTGGGCTGTGACCGCAGGCCTGCCTCGTTCTCTGCATTTTTCCAAAGATATTTTCCCAAACACCAAACGACATCAGAAGCACACACACGAGCGTCAATTGATCACATGATGATTAAGGTTGGCAGTTACGTTATTTGAATTTATTCGGAATATGGCAGTATTAAACTGGAGGCAAAAATATGCGATATAAATTCCAGCTTTGGTGGTGGTTAGAAAAGAATTTATTTAATACGTAGTTGGAAATATTTCTGAAAAGGATTTGACATCATAATGCTGGACTTGAAAAAGAATGAGAATATTATTTTATTGCGTGCTCAGTAAAAACCTTATTTACTTTCCTGCAATCTCATAAAAGATAACGGTTTTGATGTAAACGTTTGGCGATAATTTCTTTGCTTTGAAAGCAAGTTCTTTGTTTAAACAGCGATGTTGTTTTTTCTTGATATAAAGCATCGAGGTTGTTGGCTTTATGACTCATGGGAAATTTGTAAACATATAGCTGGACACAAAAGCTAGTGTTAGGTGTGTCATATGCGCGGTACTTTTGTAAAAAAACATAGAGAGAGAGTGAAATACCGTAGGAGCTTGAAGAAAAATGATCTGAATAATTTCAATACGTACATACATATATATATATATATATATATATATGAGTGGCTGTGTGGTAAGTAGCTTGCTTACCAACCACATGATTCCGGGTTCAGTCCCACTGTGTGGCATCTTGGGCAAGTGTCTTCTACTATAGCCTCGGGCCGACCAAAGCCTTGTGAGTGGATTTGGTAGACGGAAACTGAAAGAAGCCCGTCGTATATATATATATATATATATATATGCGTGTGTGTGATTGTATGTCTGTGTTTGTCCCCCTAGCATTGCTTGACAACCGATGCTGGTGTGTTTATGTCCCTGTTACTTAGCGGTTCGGCAAAAGAGACCGAAGAGACCGATAGAATAAGTACTGGGCTTACAAAAGAATTAGTCCCGGGGTCGAGTTACTCGATTAAAAAGAAAAGGTGGTGCTCCAGCATGACCGCAGTCAAATGACTGATACAAGTAAAAGAGTAAAAGAGTATATATATATATATTTAAAATGAAGCTGGATCTCTTCCTGTCAGGTGTCCCAGATGAACCAACTTCACGGCAGGAGGGGCAGATGAGGGCAGCTGCATCGAACTCTCTCATGCACCAAATAGCAGTTGCTAGAAAGCCTCCATGAAGTGAAACCAAGTAGCAACACCAAATGGCGGTGCCCCAGCATGGCCACAGCTCATAAGCTGAAACTAGAATCAATCAATCAATCAATCAATCAAATATATATATATATTATATATATATATATATATATATATATATATATATATATATATATATATATATAGTGGAGGCGCAATGAGTCGCGGTTTCGATTCCCAGAACGGGCGTTGTGAGTGTTTATTGAGCGAAAACACCTAAAGCTCCACGAGGCTCCGGCAGAGGGGTGGTGGCGATCTCTTCTGTACTCTTTCGCCACAAGTTTCTCTTACACTTTTTTCTGTTGGCCTGCTCGCTTAGCCAGCGTAGCGGCGTCATTTGAAAGCTAAAACAATGCGAAGTGCATTGTGACCAGCGATGTGTAGCAACATCTGATAACCTGGTCGGTCACAGTGATCACGATGACATATAAATATACATATATATATAATTGATATAGGATAATTTTTTTTTTTTTTCGGGAAAAAAATGTTATCAGTGGCCAGCATATCAAAAAATGCCTTTAAAGGTAAAATTTATACATAATTTACAAGATAAGGGCAGACGAAAAATTCTAATGCCAGATACGACGAATTTTTCTTCTACCCTTATCTTGTAAATTATATATATATATATATATATTATATATATATATATTATATATAAACGTAAATGTCCAACCATGAAAATGATTTTTTTACTCGGTCTTTCTTTCTTTCCTTTTGGACTTTACTCAGAGTCCTATTTTACAAGAAGAGCTTTACGTGAAACGTAGAAATAAAAATCCTTTCTTTCGTTCCCTGGGCGTCTTATTAATACTTTGCATCTACCAGCAGGTCCTCACGTTGTTGTTGTTTTCCCTTGTCTTTTTCTCCGTTTTTTGATAAACTATATATATGTGAGTGTGTGTGTGTGTATATATAGAGAGATGGATATATG
>NW_021833650.1:47500-56705 GCF_006345805.1 Octopus sinensis
GGACTGGAAGATTAAAATAGTGAATGCGATAATAGATTTTGTTTCATAATTAAAAGAATTCACCGCCGGCATATTGCATTTGAATAGTGTGTTATTTATAGGCAGAAATTCTGTGATATACAACACCGAATTTCTACCAAATTATGATGGGCGGGTGGCTTGCCAAGACATTTATGTTCTCAAAAAGATTTTATTTTACACTAAGTTAAAGAAGTGAGACTTTACTAAATCAACATAGAAGCATCGAAACTAATATAACATATACATATGCGTGTGTGTGTGTGTGTAAGTGTGTGTATACATTGATGGTAATCATAAATGAACTTTAAATCACAGAATATCATTGGGGAAATATATGATAATCAAACATTCTGACGTTTATTTTATTGTAACAGTTTTGTTCGATAAAACAACAAACAGCAGATAGATAATAAGATCATTTCTCAGTTATGAAGCAGAATGGGAAATTAATTTTCTGATAAATGATCTTAATACTCTCATAAAACATTTGTATTTCTCTATGAAAGTTATCCATACTTAATATTTTTATGTTTCATTTACTCTTTCTTTAGTTTTATAACATACAACTGGTCAGAAAAAAAAATAACCAAAAATAACTAATTTTTTAGTATATGGGGAATATTTCAACAAAAATAATTATTGAATTAAAATAAAAATCGGTTGATGGATATTATATTGTGTCTATATTTCAAAAATTGATTTCTATTTCAAAGTGTTATATTATCCTTTTGCAAATATAATAAATTTAATGCTAATTTTTAAGATAAAACATTTTATTCGCTCCAATCAACGTACGTTGTCTTCAGAATTTACATACTGTAATTGTAAATATTATTACGAAAAGGCAGCGAGTCGGCGAAATCATTTGTCGGAAAATGTGCTTTACTGTATTTATTCCGGCTCTTTCCATTCTGCTTTCAAATGCCGTCGAGGTAGACCCTGCTTGCCATCTTTTCAGTCTTTATAAAATAATGTACCTATTTCTTTACTACCCACAAGGGGCTAAACACAGAGAAGACAAACAAGCACAGACAAACGGATTAAGTCGATTATATCGAATCCAGTACGTAACTGTTACTTATTTAATCGACCCCGAAAGGATGAAAGGCAAAGTCGACCTCGGCGGAATTTGAACTCAGAATGTAGCGGCAGACGAAATACCTATTTCTTTATTACCCACAAGGAGCTAAACACAGAGAGGACAAACAAGGACAGACAAACGGGTTAAGTCGATTATATCGACTCCAGTGCGTAACTGGTACTTATTTAATCGACCCCGAAAGTATGAAAGGCAAAGTCGACATCGGCAGAATTTGAACTCAGAACGTAACGGCAGACGAAATACCGCTAAGCATTTCGCCCGGCATGCTAACGCTTCTGCCAGCTCACCGCTTTTCTTTATAAGATAATGTACTATTTAACTATTGAGATCCGCAGACTCGACTAACACCCTCCCCTCAATATTTGAAGCTTTGTATATAATTCATAAACCATAAATATTATTATAAAGGTATAATTTTATAATGACGAGACATAGCATAGGTGCCAAAGCATCAACTAGATACTGTAGGCTCGAGTGTCGCTATTTCTTTTCCTAGTAGGTATATCCAGATGAAACCGATCGCCTGTACAGGTCTCGGTGGTAGTTCTAAATATTCAGTCACTTTGACAATCTCTAGGAAATATATAAGACCCACCACTGTCATATAGTTAAATAGTGAGGTGGCATATATGTGGTATATCTTAATTTTAGGACTGCTTTCTTAGTACAGTGTCTCCTGTGCCCAAGACTAATGGTATGTTATCCACTGTTAGTAGCGACGCCTGCTGGATTCGGCTGCTCTGCATTGATAAGGGGCAAATACCCTGAAACTAGTCTGCTGATGCCTGACAAGCAAGAGGAAGGGGCACACCTCCCCTGATCGAAGGTTATAATGGACACAGGTTCGTGTGTCAGCTAGCTAGAGGCGATGGCGTCTTGGAGCTAATCAGCGGCAGCATTCGTCCCATATCTCTGGACTGCCATATTAGCTTGGACGATAACCATTAATATTCAGTACCGCTGCCGTTGTCTCTTTTAAAGACACTTAGAAATATTAATATTTCTATGATTAGTATTACTTTTCAGCCCAATAAAGCCAGTTTACATAATTCTCAAGGGCAGCGGAATAATTGTTTTTCTAATGTTTCTTGCGACTGTATATGTTTCGATTTCAAATCTCACTGAAGTAAATTTCGACAAAATATAATACCTTTCAGGTACTGAAGTCGTTGATATCACCTAACCACCTCGACTAAAAAATACTGGTCTTGTTTCAAAATCAATAGCCATTACTAACTTACAGTTCTTTAATTTCGGAATCCAAGTCCCATCGATAGAAGTCAAATGCGTCATGGTTGTGACAATCCTAACCGTTGGCCCTAAATTATAGCCTTGTGTTTATGTTAGAAATAATTACCCTTATTATTAATTTTTGAAGAAACTGATTAGTTTGTGATATCAATACCATTCATATTCTTAAGCTATATGAGTATATAACAGACATGTTTAACAAGTACACTTATAAATATTTATTTTTCAGCAGCTCTACATAGTTTGTTCCAAAGATCTTACATCCGTTGACCCTGTTTACAGAAGACATTTTCACCAGCGTAGGAGACACAAAATATGTGAGATATTCAGCGAAATGAATCACTGTAATTAGAAGAAACTATCTTAAGCAGGAATGTCGGAATTCAAATAAAAATGCCTCATTTTGACAATGCTCAGCACCTTTTTTTGTTGGGATTTTTGTATTTTTAACAGCTTCAATTAGGCAATGGATAGGTCACTTACAGCATCAATAAAATCTTTTTAAATATTTACTTTCTCTTTTATTGTACATTTGTAAAACTTCGGTTTAGATATGCTACTTTTTTCTTTAGTGTATTACAATGCTAGTGTAATATCAAAAACTGCTTATTTAGCTGATTTCCAAATTTGTTAAATACATTGCTACAGCTCATTCTTTGAATTAGTAAGTCTTCACTCTTATTGTGTCACTCTCTTCGCTTACGAAATCTTATTCTTTTATATTTAGACCAACTCAGACATTCATTTGTTCAGCTTCAACGTATCTAGGATGAAACCTAAACATAAAACGCATGTGGGCATCAATATTCTTTAGGTTTGCAGTTGGCGAATGAAAGCGCTGGCTAAGGTGATCAGAGTAGTTTTCTGGCTAAAACACTTGTAGGTGTGATGAGAGAGACGAAACTAGCAGCCGCCTATGTAGAACAAGAACAGCATATAATTTGCTTACTTGTTTGTAAAATAATATAATAATTACAGAAAAGAGGTGGTGTAGGGGGAAAACACAGACAGAAATATGCACACACAATAATATACGCATATATATATATATATATATATATATATATATATATATATATATATATATATATATATATATATATATATATATATATATATATATATATATATATATATAGGAAGGGGTTCTTTCCGTTTCTGTCTATCAAATCCACTCACAAGGTTTTGGTCGGGCCGAGGCTACAGCAGAAGACACTCACCCAAGTTACTGCGCAGTGGAACTGAACTCGAAACCGTTTGGTTGAGAAGCAAGCTCCTTACCACACAGCCATGCCTATATATATATATATATATCTATATATATATATATATATATATAATATATATTATATATATATATATAATAATATATATATATATATATATATATATATTATATATATATATATATATATATATATATATATAATATATATACATAGAGATAGATAGATAGTATGCTTGTGTGTGTGTGTGTGTGTGTGTGTGTGGTTTGCACTCCTGATTTGGAGTATGCATAAATTTGTACACGGAGTATATACTGAAGTTTCACTATTTCTATAACCAAAACTCAAAGAAGTCTTTCAATCACATTACCGTTACACATCTAATTACAGCTAATTCATAAAGGCATTCTCAATATTAAAATGCGTTTGGAAAATATCCAAGGTTAATACAACTCGACAGCGAAGAATACCGGAATGCAAAAGGATTCGCATAAAAGCTGATGAAACAAACTGCAGCAAATTTTCTCATAAGCTGCTTCACGGGCGATGTCCTCCAGCTTTTATTGGGTGTCAGAAATTATACAGCATGTATTATAATATATTGCTTATATTGTGGCGATACCATAGAGAAGTGCTATTCCTCCTATGTGGGCTATGATTAGTAAGGATATTTTGGGTTTTTATGTAACGTTATTATATTCGATAGGCTTTGGTATATTTTTGTTCATAATATGTTTTATATCATTTTCTTCAACTGCTTTTGATACGATTTTTTCTTGGTACTCCATACTCCGTTAACCTTATTTATTTAACCTTATTTCAGGCACTGTTTTTTGACCAGAAAATATCAAGATGTCGTCTAGAGACACTCCTAAATCATTATATATATTTCAGGTAGGTGTTGAGGCCAATTGTGGCAATCTTCATTGTTAATTCCAGTTGTAAAAGTCCACGGCCACCCACTTTTCTTGGCAGGTAAATTCGTTCTATATCTTCCTTAGGGTGGTGCATTCTATGCATTGTCAACAATTTTAGTATTTTTCTGTCAAGATTACATATTTCACTAATTGACCAATTAAAGATATTGAAACTGTAATTCACGACTGGTATAGCTAAAGTATTGGTCGCTTCAATCCTGTTTCTTGCATTATTATTGAGTGAGAGAGCAGTGCATGCAATCAAAGTGACACTGGGGTAAAATATACGAAGCCCAGTATACCCATGACGACTACTCGTCTGATAAGGGTACACCAGGCACATGCCTCACAACCATATGTGCGCGATATGGTGATCTCATATCAAGATAAACAGTGCATAACCTTGCAGGTGGGGGCCCAGTTAAAATTTTCTTCTGGTCGAGTAGCTCATCTTGCCCAAAAAGTCCCTGAATAAGGGTTGTTTAAGGATGGTGAACAAAACACCCATTATTATTATTATTATTATCATCATCATCATCATCATCATCATCATCATCATCATCATCATCATCATCATCATTATTATTATTATTATTATTATTATTATTATTATTATTATTATTATTATTGTTATAGGAGCGCTGAGCTGGCAGAATTGTTAAAGCGGCCGAGAAAATGCTTAGTGGCATTTCCTTCGGGCTTTATACACTCTGAGCTCATATCCCATCGAGGCTGACTTTGTTTTTCATCCTTTCGGGAGCTGATGAAATAAGTACAAATTGAGCGATTGGGCCATTGTAATCTCCCCAAAAATTCCATATTGTTTGCCTATGTTAAAAAGAAAGAATTCTAATTTTTATTATATTTATCAGTATTTTTGATTAGCACTTGTCAAACTGCCGTAATATTGTCTTTCTACAAACCTAAACAATAGAATAAATTTTATCTATACCAGCCATTTTGAATTGCCTGTGTATAAGTGTACCCAAAATGTAACACACAGCCATTTTGTTATTATTATTTTATAAAGATCTTGCGTGAAGTCTAATTATAACATTACATTTTACTGTCGTCACCTGCAGTAACATAAAGGTCAATGGTAAATTATGCTAATACAGCAGCAACAACAACAACAATAACAACAAAATTAACATATTTCTGTAACATGATTCAATGTGAGTGAGCAATAGACATAAAATACACGTTTATATTTCAAAGGCAGGCAACATAATATCAAATATCTGTCATGCAGCTAATTGAATGGTGTGGTTAGACATTGCTCGGCTGTATCATAAATCGAGCTTTGATTGGGTAATGCAACAAACGGTCTGTCATTACGTAGGAAATATGGCGCTGCTTTTATGCAATTATTAAGGATACGCACTTAAGAGTAATATAATTCACATTTACTTATCAGTGTCTGAAAATATCAAATGAATATCATCTCCGACCTTCAAACGTGAACGTAAATGATATTTCGGCTTTTTCCAACAAAAGCAAACAACATGCGAAACACGCAGTTTTAGAAAACCTACAAACTTTATTGAACTTAAAAGTGGCTTAGTCAACGGTATTCTCTGAAATGACCAGTCGTCATATAAACATTATTACAACTATTAAGCGTTTTATATTGATTAATTCTGTTCAGTTCATTTTTTTTTTTATTCAAGAGACGAAGTACAGTTGGTTCCTTTTGCTGAGATGGATCAAATGGGGAAATCGAACTAGAGTTTATTTTAATTTTATTTTTGTTATTATTCAGAGTGTGGAGAAATTGGTACTAAAGACATTTAAATGTATTTAGCCTAGAGCTCTGGTTATTCATCTTCCTAAATGTCATTTTATGTGCCTTTAAACGTATTTAAATTATTATAATTATAGCATAAAATTTATCTTGACAGATGTCGTGCAACGTTAAGATTTTAATAAATACTTTCAGATACTCTGTATTTTGATTAATCTTTTTGTACTCAAATTTAAGAATATTTTTCATATCTGGAAACATAAGTTATAGCTAAATACACTCCTCACCACACACAAACATACGCACACACACATACGCACACACACATACACACACACACAAACAAATAAGCACGCACCCACCCACGCATATATCTATATACATAGATATATATAATATATATATATATATATATATATAATATATATATATATATACATATACATATATATATATTTATATATATAGATATATGCGTGGGTGGGTGCGTGCTTATTTGTCTGTGTGTGTATATATATATATATATATATATATATATATATATATATATATATACAATAATATAATACTATATTACATACACACACATATATATATATATATGTGATATACATATATATACACATAATATAAATATATAATATGATAAAATATTACATACATACATATACCTTTTGCTGTGGATGTGTGTTTGTGTATGTATGTGAGTAAATGTATGTATATAAAAATTTTGAGTAAATTTAAGGCTGACCCAAAATATCATCAAAGTTAAAATCATATAGTGAATTAATTTAACAAGAATTTGATATAAAATTAGAGTGAAAATATCAATAAATGCTAGTGATTCAATTTAAAATACAAGTTGGAGAATAATCAATAAAACAAATTCGACGTTAATGAATGGAAATCAAAGTAAATGACTTGGATATGTGATTTTTTTGACCATTTAAAATGTAGATCTAGAACTAACTGTACCTATGTAATTATCGCGCGCGTTCCTATTGATTTCTATCTGCTGTGTTCTTTATACGTAATTTCAGCGAAGGCTGTCAAAAACTGTATTGCTTCAAATTGATCCCCATCGCATTATAAAGATATCAAAGGAGTTAGGTTTTTATGCGTGGAAAAATTTATAGCATTAGAAATGTATGACATATTTCATTTGGATACATCTGTCAAATGTATAGGAACATTAAATGTTCAAAACGGTTTTTGGCTCTCTTTTACGAACGTGTGAAACAATAAAACGTTGTCATTTTGCTGTGATAGCCATTTTCAGTGATTCTAGCGTGCAGTTAGGAATAAAATAGCAGAAGAGATGTAATTTTCAAAGCTTGTGCAATAACGAGCAAGAAATCACTGATAAAAAGCCCAACAGCATTACTGAGGGACATCAAAGTAAACTCTAGCCAATAAATTCCGAAGAACAAGAAAATATTTGCATAAAGATGCCTAATTAGAGGTAACTCTTCTACTCGGATTTTGGCAAAGAGCGGCAATAAATTTAACGGAGAAAAAAAAACACGAGCTTGATTCAATGGAATAAATTTATAGCGTCTGACTTTTAAAACATCGAAAATTCCGTTCTAGGCTGCAATTATGGCTTGTCAGTTCATACTGCAGCCTAGATTAGCTGCGACTACTTTCTGATGCTGTGGTGTAGTGACATGAGTCATAAGTTTTCAGAGAAAGTATGCAGATCAATTGTGAAGCTGATGTCACAAGGAAATAAAAAGGTAGAAGCGTACAACAAGGCAAGACAATGGATGCAGCTGAATTAATTAATATATAAACGCTGGATAAATTCGGGTTTTCGTATTAAGTAAGATTTGGGTGTTTTAATGATATTGTAATTTTTATCAGTGTTTCGCCTATATTAACTTGTCTTCTCACACCGAGGTATAACTTAAAATTCGATCAATGAATTATGATGAATCATAAAAACGCGGTTTACTACATGATGAGATAACCATATAATTAACGGATGTCCTGACATTCCTACATCACTTAATAAAATAAGCATGGTAGTGGGTCCGTTATGGGTTTATTATGGATATGTTTAGCCCAAGGACAACTCGCATTCAGCAGATCTATTATCAACGCCCGACATTATAATCATATCTTTATTTATTTATACGATTCAATCTATGTAATATGTTCTTCCTTTTGAAAACGGCATTTATTCTGCCTTCTTCCGTTCTGGGTTCAAATATCAATTTTACCGTTCATCCTTCCAAGTCGAAAATAACGTCCCAGCTTAAGGTGGAGGACTGGTCGAGTAGTTAGAGCTTCAGACAAGAAGCCTTGCAATATTTTATTATGGCTCTCTGCATTCCGAGTTCAATTCCTGCCGTCGCCTGGTTGGTTAGTTTACTTTATCCATCGTCCGGATTAATGCCACCACCTTCTCTCGAGTACCTTTTCTGGAGTCTTCTGCTTCAGGAACTCCGGACAGGTTTCTGGTACACATAAACCTTTCCTTCATCTCCACCAGTTTCGAAGCCCGTGAGGGGATCGTAATCGTTATCCCTCTTACTGGGTATATGAGAAAAGAAGGGTGTATAAAGTGATGTTCGGCCCGTGTTTAATTATCAGACATGATAATTAGTCGACGCATAAACAGTTTTTAATTTGCTCTGTTTTCAAGTCGATCAAGCGTATAGGGTAATAGAAACGTAGAGCGCTAAAATAATTATGTAATGAACAATTCATTTGTATTTAGATTCAAATCTTACGTGATCACTTTATAATTCCATTTTCCAAGACTTACTAAACTTAATACCAGCATCTGGTAATACTGTACACCGCTACCAAAACTTGTATCCTATTGTATTCGGTATGCAGCTATTCGTATGTGGCGGGTATACGTGTACACGTGTGTGTATGTGATTGTGTGTGCGAGAAAGAGAGAGAGAGAGAGAGAGAGAGAGAGAGAGAGAGAGAG
>NW_021833651.1:0-22500 GCF_006345805.1 Octopus sinensis
TCCTGTACTCACGTATATATATTTATATATGCATGAATATATACATGTAGATGTAGGTACGTACATATATGTTTGTATGTATGCATATATTTTATTTATTACACTATCATATATATATATATATATATATATATATATATATATATATATTATATATATAACGTAACTACATGTGCGCCGTGGACTATTTCTTTCCCTTCTTTAGACTTATCCCTTTCTCCTTTCCGATGACGAGCTATGCTCGAAACATTAAACTCTCTCCTTTCTCCGAGTGTCAAGCTAAATACCTTTCTTGTGCACGTCCATATGTTCATTTTTGTTTTATCGTTTTCTTTTTTTGCTAAACCTCTAAGTTGCGGAGACGGAAACACACCAACATCGGTTGACAAGTGGCTGGGGTGGGGGTGGGGGACACAGACACACAAACACATATATATATATATATACAGGGAGAGTTTACGAAAAAAACAAAAAACGAAGACAGGTGGTTTACAAAACAAACAGATGTATTAGTATAACGCTCAGGAATAGAAAAAGTCTTTTTACATTTCGAGCCTACGCTCTTCTACAGAAAGGGACACAGAAAAAACAAGGAGAGAAAAAAATGTGTGTAGTGGCTAACGATATCTCATACCCCATGCCTTTCAAATGCCCCCAATGATAGATGTCAAGAGGGGTCAGATCTCGGGATCTATAAACTGCTTCCTGAAAAGAAATAATAAATTTTACCCATGTATGGAGACCTTTGAAACACGTCTGTTGTGTCCCTTCCTACTGATTATGGCTTCCCGGTCTCCATTGCAGCTGTCCATGTCATGTCTTACAGCATTTACAATGTTCGCAGAGTACTGAGCAACAGTCAAGATGTCGGCATTTTGAAAGCGGGAGCAAATCGTCAGGATACAGGTGACTTCGTTGCAATATTCAGTTGGTTTTCGGTCTTCCATGTCAGTTAACTTTTTCCCAGCTACAACCGTATGATTATGCTCTCCAACGCCGTTGACTATTCACTACGACATGAAGCCGTTCCTGGAAAAAAAAAGGAGACATAAGGAATCGTCGTATTTGGTTCGAAAACCCTGTGTAAATGTGGCGGCGGGGTGGATGTGTAGACAAGCATGTATACATACAGATATCTACATACAAACACACACAGGAGCACGAACGCACGCACACACACATATACATACATTAGGGTTGGGTGGATGGATGGATGGATGGATGGTTGGATGGATGGATGGAGAAATACCCCACCACACAAGGCAGACAGGTGAACAGGCAAACAACCGCATAGAGAGAGACAAACAGACAGGTAAACTGATAGACAGACATGCAGACAGACAGACACAGATATATATATATATAGATATATATATTATATATATATATATAGATATATAGATAGATAGATAGATAGATAGATAGATAGATAGATAGATAGATAGATAGATAGATAGATAGATAGATAAGTTTCTTTATTGGCCACACAGGGCTGCACACAGATGGGACAAATTACAAGGTAGAGCTTTTCTTATGGGGGATGAAAAAAAAAGAGTGGCGTAGTTTTCGATCAACAGGGATCGTAAAAGGGAAAAAAGAAAAAAAAAGGGAAAAAAACAAAAGAAAAGAAAAAGAAAAAAGAAGAGAAAAGAGGAAAAAGAGGGAAAGAGGAAAAAACGATCAATCGGGATCGTGTATCACAGTGTCATGATGTACGGTGTAAAGGGGGAAGCAGATAAGGTTTATCCGTGGGAAGAAAAGCCTACGAAAAAGACCACGGTAACCTTAGTCAATATTGTTATATGTTACCACATTTGTTTGCAAGTGGGTAACCCTCTGTTTTCAATTTCTGGGTTCATAGGATTATGGCCAAGGTGGCTTCGTCATTCATGCGTCCATCCTTGCTACATCAACCATCTTTTTTTAAAACTCGCTAGACAAAACTGCCTCTCTACTCTCACTTTCCTTTTCAAGTGGTACTTGAAGAAGATGAGAGATTGACCAGAGAGGAAAGTGTTTGTCTCCAATCCTTTCAGACGCGTCCACCAGAGATACATAATAGATAGATGATAGATAGATAGATATAGATGAATAGATAGATAGATAGATAGATAGACAGATAGACAGACAGATAGATAGATAGATAATAGGCAGACAGACAGACAGATAGATGTAAATGTAAACTCGTACACGGCTACATAAATCCATAAATAATTACATAGGTAGAGATTGTGTGATGTGAACATAGATGGACGTTATCTGGCGAGTTCCATACATACCAAGATATGTATCTTTCTTTATGCATATATGTATACATAAACAATACTATCTTCTTTTTTTAGCAGGTTTTCTTTTTCTTTTATTCGTTTTTTTTTTATTTTTGTGCGTTCCGTATATTTATGAGTTACTTGTAGCTGGATTTGGGACAGTAAAATTCTCAAATCCATTCTTAAAATATTTGATAGAAAAGATAAAGCTGCAACACAGTCGTTTTTTCCTGTCGATCCACCTCACACACACATGCACGTATAATATATATATATATACATACATACATACATACATACATACATACATACATACATACATACATACATACATACATACATACATATCTACATACATACATACATACATATCTACATATCTACATACATACATACATACATACATACATACATACATGCATGCATGAACGGCCACACGTTGTTTTTTCTTGCTTGTTCTTGCTTGAATTGACTATATATATATATATATATATATGTATGTATAAATATATACATACATATATATATACATACATATATATATGTGTATGTATAATATATACATACATATTATACATATATATATATATGTTAATGTATGTATGTATGTATGTATATATACATATATGTGTATATATATATATACATATGCATGTATGTATGTATATATTATATATAATAATATATCGAGAGAGAGAGAGAAGAGAGAGAGATGAATATATGTATATATATATATATATATATATGCATGTGTGCGTGTCTGTGTGTGTGTGTGTGTGTGTGTGTGTGTGTGTGTGTGTGTGTGTGTTCAAAAAACACATGATATATAGTTACAAACAAACAAAGGAAAGGAAAAGACAGACAACGAAATGTCGTCAAATCCTCGTCACTTATCGTCCGATGGATCGCAGCACTTTCACTTTGTGGTGCTCTAAGCTAGATGTGTTGGTGTGTGTATGAGTGTGTGTGAGAGAGAGAGAGAGAGAGAAGCTGACGCTTGTGAAGTTCATAAGGCAATCTTTTATTGTGATCAGCATATTTAAACCTAGTTTAATTTGTATTTTTTTTCTGTTAAAAGTTTGTAAACCAGTGAAGAGGAAGTAAATTTCTAATTTTTATTTATCTATGCATCTCTTTATCTAACTATATATAGGTATAACGGTAGATACATAGATATGTTTCTTTATTAGCCACACACGGCTGAACACAGAGGGGACAAATTACAAAGTAGAGCTTTTCTTTTTGGGGAGGAGAAAAAAATAGGGGGTGGGTGGTTTTCGATCAAAACGGATTGTAAAAAGAAATTTTTAATATAAAACAATTTTTAAACGATCAATAGGGGTCGTGTATCACAGAAATGTCATGATGTAAAGTGTAAATGGGGAAACGGATAAGGTTTATCCGTGGAAAGAAAAGCCTACAGAAAAGACCACGGTAACCTCGGTCAATAATGACACATGTTAACACATTTATTTGCAAGTAAGTAACTCTGTTTCAAATTTTTCTGGGTTCATAGGATTATGCTGAATGTGGCTTCGTCATTCATACGTGCAATCCTTCTACATTCACCCATCTTTTTTTTAAACATTCGCTTGACAAAACTTGCCTCTCTACTCTCACTTTCCTTTTCAAGTGATACTTGAAGAAGTTTATGAGAGATTGACCAGAGAGGAAAGTATTTGTCTCTAATCTTTTCAGACACGTCCACCAGATACATTCTTTCGTCATAGCCACAAGTATGATGAAAATAGCTCTTCCTTCCTGTTTGAAGGAAGGAGGCGTGACGATATTGACGATAGACTCGGCTGATAAACAGACTCGTCCCACGCATGACAGCAGTCGTTCGACATAAGCTCACAGGTCGGAAATGGTTGGACACTGCACGAGTGCGTGCAGAACGGTTTCGTCGCTCTGACCGCATCTCGGGCAGGTCGGCCCCGTGTTTCTCGAGTCGTGTCTCTAAAGTTTATCCCGAACGGATAGCGCTTATCCCGAACGGGTAGCGTTTCTCGGTAGCACTGCCAGGCCAGGGATCTCTGGAAGTTGTCCATAGGTCCCGGCCCGAAAGTCGTCTTGAACAGGCGGGTCAAGTATTCGTCGTTGACGCCCAGGTTCGCCTCGAGATCGTCGTCGTACCTCCCCTCCACTAATCCCCTATAGAATGCTTTATACACACATACGCACATACATACATACATGCATGCATACATACATACACATACATACATACATACATACATACATACATACATACATACATTCAGTGCATTACATTTAGTAACATCAAAGTTTCTACAACAGTGGGTTCCACAAATTTTTTAACAAAGTCACTATCAGCGAAATTTCGGAGAACTTTCCTAGTGTGTGCGCTTTTAAACAAATACATCTCACTCTCTCTCTCTCTCTCTCTCTATATATATATATATATATATATATATATATATATATATGCATCTATATTTATACCACCGAAGGGTATTTCCGCATTCCCATGCTCGGAGCCATTGCCATCGCATATAATAATTAAGTCCGACACGTGATATTACTCTGGATCAGAAAAGACATGGGACCTCATAGTGGTTAAGACGTGGTTCCACCCCGCTCAACACCCTGGAACTCCCGAACCAAACACCAACTACTGGATGCAGTATAAAGTCATACCATCATACCATCATACCCCTACATCATACACATATTAAAGGCGGTGCTCCAGCATGGCCGCAGTCAAATGACTGAAACAAGTGGAAAAGTAAAGAGTATATATATATATATATATATATATATATAGACATGCATGAAGTAAATAGACACCTTTTATTTTCAAAATTTCTGATCTAAGCGTATTAATATGTTTTCAGCTGTGTGGAATTTACGATGTAATTATTCTTGTTCATTCCAGGTGCCATTATATTAAACATTCGCGAAGAGTAACCATGCCACGCACAAAAAATTCAGCAGAAGTCAGATTTTCAAGAGGTCGTATTGTTGGGCAATCTGTAGCTGGTCTTAGCCAGGGAAACATTGCCGAAATCTTCAAATTCCTCTTGGTACTGTTAATAGAATTGTATTGCAATTCAAAAGCCAAGGAAAAGTATCAACAGATTCTACTCCCGATTGACCCGGGCTCTCGGAAAGGAAGCTTCGCTGTTTGAAGAGAATTGTGGAAAACGAACTCCGTTCGAAGGCTTCTGACATTGCAAACCAGCTAGAAGTTAGTCCAAGGACATGTGTTACATATCTGCATAAGCTTGGGTATTATGGACGAGCAGCTAGAAGAAACCCCTCTCCTTCAACCAATTACTAGCAAATAAAAAGACCTCGAAAATTAAAGGTGTCTATTTACTTCCTGCATGACTGTGTATATATACCCAAACACACCCACACACCCACATATGTCTGTGTGTGTATCTATATGTGTTATATATATTATAATATATTATATATATATGTTTTTATATATAATATATATATATATATGTTTATATATATATATATGTTTATATATGTATATATATATATGTGTTTATATATATATATATGTTTTTTATATATATATACATGCATACATATATGTACATTGGTTAGCAAGGCCACCTTTTAACCGACATTTTGAGTGTTGTCGTGCACTCGTTGTCTTCGAGTTGGTGTCGTACATTCAGCCATTGTACACTCGACTATTGTACACTCATTGTCAGGGCATTTATTCAAAGTCTTTCATGTTTTCAAACAAATATATAAGATGTGTGCAGTGATAGCTACAATGTTCATAGTGGCTCGATTGTCAGATGAATGGCGTTAAGACTTCAAAGCTTATGGGCGTCCATGTGTGACGTAAAGTCTGAGGCTGCAATCACTCCGGTAAATTGTTAAATACACATGTACAAATATATATATACATATGTATATATATATATATATATGTATATATATCCACTATATATATATATATATATATATAATATATGTATATATATATGTATATATGTATATATATATATATATATGTGAGAGAGAGAGAGGGAGAGAGAGTTATATTTATATATATTTAGATGTGTTGTATGTAGTGGTATTAAAATGCATATCAATACGTATGATATGTAAGCGTGTGCTTCGGTTTAAAGGGTGTGTATATATATATATTATATATATAACATATATATATGCATATATACATGTATGTATATAAATACGTGTGTATATGTATATATATATGTTATATAGATATATATATATATATATATATATATATAAGGTATATATGTTTGTATGCGTTTATACACACACACACACAACACACACGTGTGAGTTTGTATTTGTTTCTGCGTACGTGCATGTGTGTGTGTGTTTGTGTGTGTGTGCAAGTTTTGTTGTGCTTTAGTTTGTTTTAGCTATCACAGTTAAGGTCATGCTGGAGCACCTGTCATGGCTGTGTGGTTAAGAAGCTCGCTTTGCAATCACGTGATTTCAGATTCAGCTCCACTGCTCGGCGTTTTGTACACGTGTCTTTTAGTATAACCCCAAGTAAGTCAATGCCTATTAAGGGAAATTGATCGACGGAAACTGTGTGGAAGCCTGAGTATATATACATGTGTGTATGTGTTCATGTACGTGCGTGCATGTACATGCGTATGTTTGTGAGTTTTAGTTCTCTCCACTACGAATCGACATCCAGTGTTGGGTCGTTTGCCGTCCCCGTAACTTAGCGGTTCGGTGAAAACAGAAAGATATAAGTATCAGACTTAAAACAAAATAACTACAGGGGTCCATTTGTTCGAGTAAACCATTCAAGGTGGTGCCACAGCATGGCCGCAGTCCGTTGACAGAAACATGTACAGTATGCGCAGGCGTGGCTGTGTGGTAATAAGCTTGCTTCCCAATCACGTGGTCGGCGAAGTCCATATCCTGTTCGATGCACTTCTTGTGTAACTGTCTAGCAGAAATTACCCTATCTATAGTATTCCTACTACCTCTAAACCCACATTGTGATTCAGGTAGAACCTCATCAGCTATGTGCAGAAGCAACCTATCCAGCATTACCCTACAAAGGACCTTTCCAGCCACAGTTAACGGACAGATGCCATGAAAATTATCACAGACATATACGTGTGAGTCTCTCTGTGTGTGCGAATGTGTGTGTGTGTGTGTATGCGCGCGAGCCCCTATATGTTCGTGTTGTATGTACGTATGTATACAGGTAAGTAGGTGTATATGAATGAATATATGCATATATATATATATAATGTGTGCGCACTCATGGGCGTGCATATATAGATATCTTTTATCTTTTACTGGTTTCAGTCATTGGACTGCAGCCATGCTGGAGCACCTCCTCCAAGGGTTAAATCGAACAAATCGACTCTAGTACTTATTTTTCATCAGTTTCTTTTGCCGGACCACTACGTTACAGTCGTGTCGAGCATTCGTAGGGACAAACACAAAGACACACACGCACATATATGTGTGTATATATACGTATATACATGTGTGTGTATCATGTATGAATGTATATATTTATCTATGTCTATATATATATATTGTTTCGAATTTGTGTAAATGTGTATAGAATAATATATCAGTTGAATAAAGTTAAAACATGGTCTGGTTTTCACGTTTTTTATTATGGTATTTTAACATTAAAAAAATATTTTGTAATGCTCATAAAGTTAAATTAGCGCTTTCATACATCTGAAATCATCAGATTTCAAATGTGTTTAACTGTCAGTTAAACACATTTGAAATCTGATGATTACTCTGTATATGAAAGCGCTAATTTAACTTTATGAGCATTACAAAATATTTTTTTAATGTTAAAATACCATAATAAAAAACGGGAAACCAGACCACGTTTTTAAACTTTATCATATATATCTATATATATATATATATATATATATATATATATATTATATATATACCAGCATTAATAATGATCAAGAGAATAAAGATTTTTTCCACATCTATAATTTTTTTAAACAGTTATTTGAAACATTCTTTCGTGGACCTACGCACGTTTCAACTGCATGGGCTACACACTGTTAGATATGCAACCTTCCGGTGTTATTTTCGGTACAATTTTATCAAGATCTATTATTTACTGCAGTTCTAAATAGGACGCTCAGATTTACGAAGCGAGAATAATTACCAGAGTCTAACAACTTATTGTTAAATCGGTTATCACCAAAAGTTCGCTGTGGTTAACCGGCCTTGGAAAACCGATTTACGAAGGAACACGGTAACCGCCAGAATTATATATCCCTTTGAACTCAATTTTTATTTGCCATACATACATACATACATACATACATACATACATACATACATACATACATACGTATGTATGTATGTATGTATGTATGTATGTATGTATGTATGTATGTATGTATGTATGTGTGTATATAGATATATATATATATATGGAACAAAAACGCAATAGAGGACATTAAAACATTCGGGCAGATAGCCGATACAAAGCCAGACAAGAGAAAGAACAAAAGACGGGACACTCCTGGCTTTCTTTCCTCAGTCAAGTTCCAGAAGTCACGACCATTTCGGGCAGTTACACTTGAGATGGTTCGATCTGGTTGCCCCCCAAAAAGTCTAAGCTAATATCATTAGACCCTTTTGTAAGAAAGCTAGAGAATGTGTATGGCAACAAAGACAAAAAGTAACAAACTAACAAACAAAAACGGAGAACATGGTGCACAATTACGAATACAAACAACAAGAAATAACAACAGGCGTCTTTCGACTGAGAACGAACCAGCTGGCGTGTATAAAGTGAAAGCCTAAAGGCAGGAACATAGGATATGGACATAAGAGGTGCTGGCGGTCGAGGCAGAAACGTCGCACTTCTTTCAGTTTCTGTCTACCAAATCCCTTCACAAGGTTTTGGTTGGCCCGTGGTAGTAGTAGACTCTTGCCCAAGGCACCACGCAGTAAGACTGAACCCGGAACGATGTGGTGGGAAAGCAAACTTCTTGTCACACTGCTACAAAATAGCAGCAATACCCAGTCTTGTCCAAATTCATTAATACGTAAAATAAATAGCCACGTGGCCCTTCTATATATTGGATAAACTGCTTTAAAATGATGGCGGCACGCTTCATTTAGTCCGGAGTGTTGTTCATTCGCCAAGGGTTGTTGGATTCATCTAAATCAGATTTAAGTCGAGAAGTATTTAAAAACTCAAATGAAATTTTGCTCTAATACATCTTTCTTTTAACCGTATGGCTCCGGGTTCAGTCCCACGGCGTGTCACCTTGGCCAAGAATTTTCTATTATAGCCTCTGGACTATCAAAGCTTTGTAAGTGGATTTAGTAGACGGAAACTGAAAGAAGCCCGTCATGTATATATATATATATACATGTTTGTGTGTCCGTGCGCGCGAGAGTATGTGTGTGGGGTGTATTTGAGTTGTGTTTGTCCCCCACCACAGCTTGATAACCGGTGTTGGTGTCCTTACGTCCCTGAAGCTTAGCGATTCAACAAAAATGCGATAGAATAAATGCCAGGCTTTAACAAAAAATAAAAAAGGAAGAAGAAGAAATAAATACTGAAATCGATTCGTTCTACTAAACTTCTTCAAGCAGTGACCCAGCATGGCCGCAATATAATGGCTGAAACGAGCAGAAAAAAGAAAGAAAAATGGAGTATATTCTGGGAAAACAGAGTAAGAATGGCAACAAAAAGAATTTGAAAAATGGAGGGGATAAACCGAAAAATTTTTAAAACGCAGTTGATTAATTAATCGGTTAAATGTTAACAAATTCACTCGTAATAATCGTTTCAACAACAAATACAAAGAATGAAATTCTGTGGTCCGATAGTCAATGGCATCGATCCCTGTGTTCAACTGGTACTTATTTTACCGGCCTCGAAAGGAAGGAAGGAAGGCGAAGTCGAACCAAGGCAGAATTTGAGATCAGGACGTAAAGGCATGACAACAATTCTGCCAGCTCGTCGCCTTAATAATAATAATAATAATAATAATAATAATAATAATAATAATAATAATAACAATAATAATAATAATAATAATAACAACAACAATAACAACAACAACAACAACAACAATAATAACAACAATAATAATAATAATAATAATAATAATAATAATAATAATAATAACACAACAATAACAACAACAATAACAACAACAACAACAACAACAACAATAATAATAACAATAATAATAATAATAATAATAATAATAATAATAACATTAATACTTTCTACTATAGGCACATCGACCCTAGTACGCAACTGGTACTCACTTATTTCAGCCATCTCGAAAGAAGAATGAAATGTAAAGTCGACCTCGGCGGAATTTGAACTCAGAACGTTAAGACTGACGAAATACCGCTTAAGCATTTTCCCAGCGCGCTAATGATTCTGCTAGCTTACCGCCTCAGTAACAACAACAACAACAATGAAAAAAGGGCATCAGAGCGGTGATGCATATCCTACGCGCAGATAATTTTTTTTCGCAAATTATAGTATGGCTTACAATGCGTTGCTTACCCATGCTTTTTAATTGATCTGAATTAAGCTTTGTAAGAGTTTGACTAAACTTGCTTATCGGGAAATTTGTAAGTTTGATTTGGAATTTTTTTATGTATTACTGTTATAGGTATTTGTGGAGGCGCGTGGCTTAGTGGTTAGGGTGTCAGCATCATGATCGTAAGATTGTGGTTTCGATTCTTGGACCGGGCGACGCGTTGTGTTCTTGAGCAAAACACTTCATTTCACGTTGCTCCAGTCCACTCAGCTGGCAAAAATGAGTAATGCTGCGATGGAGTGGCGTGCCGTCCAGCTGCGGAACACATACGCCATTGAAACCGGGCCCATGAGCCTGGCTAGGCTTTAAAAGGGAGCATTTCAAAAAGTTTTTTAATTATAGGTATTTATACTCCGGTGAAATTAAGAAATCAACTCGCAAGTAAAGGAAACGCTCGAATCCATCACTGTACACACCCACACTCACGCACACACGCGCGCTCACATATACACACACAGAGTCGTATAACTATGTATTTATTAATGTATGTTTGAAGATAATCAAACCAAATTCTCATCGTTTCGAGCAATTCACCCAATGAAAATCCGTTCAGCCATTTTCCAGTAATTTTACAAACACAGACAGACAAAGACGAGCGGCTACAATACTCTGCTTTCGCTTGCGCGCACTTGAAATTTTGGGGAAGCAGACTAGTCGATTAGACTGACCCAAATACATAACTGGTACTTAATTTATTGACCCGAAAGGCAAAGTCGACCTCGGCGGAATTTGAACTCAAATAATGATAATAATTTTTCCAACATAAATATAGTGATATTGGACTCTACCACCGAAGACGTCGTATGAGCGTTCAGCTTTTGCCGAACGACCATCACAAATGATTTTGTTTATGGTGATCAAATGCTCGTGCCGCACATTAGCGACGTTGTCTGAACAGGCGCACAGGTGTGCACAGGTGTGCCACGCGTCAGGTATCGAAGTGATCATAGAGCAACGTGAGATGAAGTGTTTTGCTCAAGAACACTTCATCTCACCACTCGGTCAAGGAATTGAAACCACGCTCTCACGATCGTGATTGCAACACCCCAACCGCAAAAGCTATATGCCCTCACAATAATCATAAGAAACGTAACAACCCTTTCTACTATAGACACAAGGCCTGACATTTTGTGGGGAGGAGGATAGTTGATTACATCGACCCCTGTGTTTCAGTGGTACTTATTTTATCAACCCCGAAAGGATAAAAGGCGAAGTCGACCCTCGGCGGAATTTGAACTCAGAACGTAAGGATGAATGAAATGCCGCTAAGCATTTTTCCCGGCGTGCTAACGATTCTGCCAGCTCACTGACCTCATAATAAAAGTAATAATAATAATCCTTTCTAATATAGACACAAGGCCTGAAATTTTGTGGGAAGGAGGCTAGTCGATTAGATTGACCCAGTACGCAACTGATACTTAATTTCTTGATCCGAAAGGATGAAAGGCGAAGTCGACCCTCCGCGGAATTTGAACTCAGAACGTAAAGACGGATGGAATGCCGCTAAGCATTTTGCGGCGTGCTAACGATTCTGCCAGCTCACCAATAAAAGCAATAATAATAATCCTTTCTAATATAGACACGAGGCCTGAAATTTTGTGGGAGGGTGATAGTCGATTAGATTGACCCCAGTACGCAACTGGTACTTAATTTATTGATCCGAAAGGATGAAAGGCAAAGTCGACCTCGGCGGAGTTTGAACTCAAATAATAATAATTTTCCCAACATAAACAGAAGGCCAGAAATTTGGAGGGAGTTGTCAGTCAAATTTAATCAACCCCATTATTTAAATGTCAGCTCACCGCCTCACTCTGAATTCAAGCTTCAGTTAGGAAGGAGCTTCTCACACCTATGACAGAATTTCTCCCTGAGCAAAAAAAAAACACGAAATCTTAAACATAAGTGTGTACAAACTTTAAACAATTTATAACAGGATGAGGAAAAGAAACGATGAGAGCTCGTGATTATAGATTTACAGGATTATAATCGGACTGAAAACACCATTGAGTTAGGGGGAAAAAATGGCCGTCAGGAGAACTACGGCGATTATCAGACGATGTATACTTCAGTTCCACCTGGCGGTAGAATTTTCTTTATATTGTCTTTCTTCAAATTTTCTATCTTGTCCAATCTGTTCATGTATTGTGTATTTACATTCTCTACCTTCCTCCTTTGCCCCACCCCTTCTCTCTCCTCTCTCTCTCTCTCTTATATATATATATATATATATATATCTCCTCTCTCTCTTGCTCTGCACATATGTATGGGTGTGAGTATATATATATATATATATAATATATTATATATATATATATATATATACACACACAAATACATATATATACATGTATATGCATACATACACACGTACATGTATATATCTATATATACACATATATATATTGATGTATATATATATATATATAATATATATTATATATATATATACATCTCATAACATATAATATATATATATCTAAGATATATATATATATATGTATATATATGTATATATATGTTATATATATAATATTATATATATATATATAATATACATCAATATATATACACAGATATATACACATATATATATTGATTATATATATATATATATTATATATATATATAGATATATATCTATAATACATATATATACATATATATACATATATATATATATATATATATATATATATGTATGATCCAGTGTGTGTGTGTATATATATATATATATATATATTATTATACACATATACACACATTATGTACAGCTGTAATTCTTTGAACAACCCTGGCTTTACACTAATAGTGTGATTAATTGATTATTTTAACGTGTATAAGGTTCTGTATGTGCAAGTATGTGTGTGTGTATGTGTATATGTGTATACATTTGTGTTTCTGTAATTGCACGTATGTGTGTGTGCACGTGTGCTTGTGTGCGTGTCTTTATCAACAATCTGTCTTCCCAGATTTCTTACCTTTCTGTGTCTGTGCGTCGTCCATTAGATTATGTGTTTAAGTGTTTGAATGTTTGATTCTCAGCCTCCTTCTCTCCTTCTCTCCCCCTCTCTCTCTCCCTCTCCTTTCTCTCTCTCTCTCTCCCTGAACAATCTAAATCTCCTTTCTCTAGCTCTCCTTTTTTTTATTCTTTTCTATCTCTTATTAATCTCTCTCTACTCCCACTGTTTCTTCCCTCCTCTCTCTCTCTCTTTGTGCCACTCTGTATATATACATGGTTTTATATATATATATATATATATACATACATATAAATGTACATATATGTATGTGTGTGTATATATATATATGTGGTTGGTATTTGATATACCTGTATTAGCCTTTGTTTATGTGTGTATATACACATACGTTTGCATATGCATGCGCGTGTGTGTATGTGTGTGTATATGTGTGTATGTGTCCCTTTCAGTATTTCTACCTGTCCATCTTCCATCTCTCTCTCTCTCTCAATATCCACCATTCTATCCAGCCATGTAGCCGTCTATCTATCAATCTATCTATCTATCTATCTATCTATCTATCTATCTATCTATCTATCTATCTATCTATCTATCTGTCTGTCTATCTATCTATCTATCTATCTATCTATCTATCTGTCTATCTATCTTTCCATCTCTTTCCAGCTTTTCCTATTTCTACCTTTCCATTTTTACCGTTTGCTAGCAATGTCTTCCTTCATTGTCCAACTTCTCCATCCCCGCTCTCTCTCTCTCCCTCTCTCTCTCTTTCTCACCTTCTCTCTTTTCCTTTCTGTCACCATTTCCACTTTCTCTATCTCCGCCACCATCTTCCACCGCCTCCTCACCCCTCTCTCTCTCTCTCTCTCTCTCTCTTTGTCTCACTGTCTCCTCGTTTCCCTACTTTTCTTATTCTATCTCTCTCTCTCTCTCTCTCTTCTCTCTCTCTCTATCTATCTCACTCCCTTCTTTTCCTTCCATCAATCTCTTACATTTATTTCCTCAACCGATAAATCAATACAATCGATCTGTTTACCTTTAATCTGAAGCAAACACGTTTAGTTTTACACGCAAACTGTCACTGCCTGCGCCGACAGCTCATACTGTTTGCAATGGCGGCCGTTCAGCCATGCAGACGTTCAGACTTACAGCCAGTCGCCGCTGCACTTAACTTTGCAAGCTGACGTAGCAAATACATCACAGCAGTACATTACTTCCACCACCTCTGTAACACTCCTACCACCACCACAACTGCACACCATCACCGGTGGTTATCTTTCTGTCAGTATGTCTGTCTGCCTGCCTGCTGGCTTGCCCCGTTATCGTACACAGCCTCTCAAAAAGCTTTTCTCTCTCTTTCTTTCTCACTTTCTCTATTTTTGTACCAATCTCTCTGTCTCTCTCTCTCTCTATCTATCTATCTATCTATCTATCTATCTATCTATCATCCATCTATCTATCTATCTATCTATCTATCTATCTATCTTTCTTTCTTTCTTTCTTTCTTTCTATCTATCTATCTATCTATCTATCTATCTATCTATCTATCTATCTATCCATCTATCTCTCTGTCTGTCTGTCTATCTCTATCTATCTATCTATCTATCTATATCTATCTATCTATCTATCTATCTATCTATATATCTATCTATCTATGTATCTATCTATCTCTCTATCTATTTTTATCAGGCTATCTGCATCTAATTATCTATCTCTGTCTTTCTCTATCTCCCTCTCGTTTGTCTCTTTCTCTCTCTCTCTCTCTCTCTCTCTCTCTCTTTCTCCTTCCTTTTCTCTGTTTCTCTTTCCGTCTCTCTACGCTGCCAATCTTTTCTCTTTCTCAATTTCTCATTCTCTTTCTCTCTCTCTCTCTCTTTCCCATTCTATCTATCTCTCTCACACTCATACACACACACACACTGTCTCAATATTTATCTATGTATTTATATATCTATCACTCTCTCTCTCTCTCTCTCTCTCTGTCACCCACTCTCTACCTACCTACCTGTTTGTCTGTTCATATTTCTATCTCTGTCACATACTCTCCCCCTGTCTTTCTTTCTGTCTCTCTGTCTCTTTGTCTGTATCTCCCTCTAGCTCTATCTATCTATCTATTTATATGCCTATCTCTCTATCCATTTATCTGTTACTCTATCTATTTACCTACCCATCTGTTCCTCTCTTCTCTCTCTCTCTCTCTCTTCCTCGCTCAATCTCTCTCTTTCTCTCTCCTCTTCCTCTCTCCTCCTTCTCTCTCTCTCTCTCGCTCTCTCACACACACACAGAGTTAATAGTAAGGTTGTCATTCTAATAACGAATTTACATAGCTAGAGATGAAAAAGAAAAAGAAAGTAAGAGGGTTAGGCTGTAGAAGTGGCGCAAGTTGGGCGGCGGTGACACAAAAGACGGCTTAAGTGGGAAGTTAAGGGCATTTCTGAAGGTGGCGCTGGTTTAATTTTTGTCTGCGTGGGTAGAGGATACTTGAGGTAGCCGATATGTCCGAGTATGTAAGACATGGGAGAAAGTATATGGGTTTCTTATTTTATTTCTTTACTGCCCACAAGGGGCTACACACAGAGATGACAAACAAGGACAGATTAAGTCGATTATATCGACCCCAGTGCGTAACTGGTGCTTAATTTGTCGACCCCGAAAGGATGAAAGGCAAAGTCGACCTCGGCAGAATTTGAACTCAGAACGTAGCGGCAGACGAAATACCGCTAAGCATTTCGCCCGGCATACTAACGTTTCTGCCAGCTCACCGCTGTGTGTGTGTGTGTGTGTGTGTGTGTGTGTGTGTGCTCGGATGTATGTGTGTAAGGGGGTATATGTGTGAACTTGGTATAAGGGCGTGTCCAGGTGTGTGAATATGTAGATGCGAATTTGAGTGTGTGTGTGTATGTATGAGTGTGAGTACGTGTGTATATATGTGTGTGTGTCTGTGTGTATGTGTTTATGTGTGTGTTTCTGTGTGTGTAATAAAATTCGTGTTATAATGTATGCCTGTATATATATATATATATATATATATATATATAAGTACGGATGTGTGTACACATGTGTATGTGTGGATATGTGTGGGTGTGTGGCTGTGCATATGTACGGGTGTTTGACTACATGGAACAGTGTCTAAATGCGTGCGTGTGTTTGCTTGTTTGTGTGTGTGTGTGTGTGTACGTATGTGTGTGTGCGTGTTTATGTGTGTACGTGTTTGTGTGCATGTGTATGTGTGCAGGTGTGCGCGTCCGTATGTGTAAGTGTGTGTTTGTTTATGTGCGCGTGTGTTTGTGAGTGCGCGCGTGTTTATTTGTGTGTGTGTGACTACGTATGTGTGTGTGCGTGTGTGTGTTTTTGTGTGTGCGCGCGTTTATTTGTGAGTGTGTGTATGTGTGTGCGTGTATAGATGTATGTATGTTATGTATATTAAATACATATAACTCCAACCAAACGTGTTGTTGTTTGTTCCTTCTCAAACCATTCCTGGCTCATTAGGGCCGGTTTCCCGGTTTCCTTGGAGCATAGGTACCCCACCTGGACGGGATGCCAGTCCGTCGCAGGTGAGCTGCAAGATGCAGGAGGAAAGAGTGAGAGAAAGTTGTGGCGAAAGAGTCAGCAGAAGTTTCGTTATTACCGTCTGCCGGAGCCGCATGGAGCTTATGTGTATCGCTCAAAAACACACACATCGCCCGGTCTGAGATTCGAACCCGCGATCCCTCAACCGCGAGTCCGCTGCTCTAACCATTAGGCCATGTGCCTCCACAACCAAACGTGTGGGGATCTACTTTCTCTCCCTTCTACACTCACCCGTTTAAGTGGAAGTGATGAAGATATGTCTACCCGTACATTATCCACATACATTGATAGCGCTATTCCATTATGAACTCGGCTGCTAAAACAAAATGAAGACAGCCGTGAAGGATATACATATATGAAACGACTGTTGAACTTTGAAACCTATCCAACCCACATTCCTAATTATCGTCTGTATGGTTTGTGACAGATAAACATACAAGGGTAGACAAAAGTGGGTATACATTTATTTAATACGAGCGGAATATTCTTTTCATTTCTCTGTTTCTTATTTAGGATAAGAATTCTATGTTTCTATGTCGTTTCTAACTAATTCTTTCTTTAATAAAGTATTCCTAATTTCAGATATTTATTAATATGGCTGGAAATTTGACCAACGATGAACGAAAGTGGGTCATTATGAAGCAGTACTGGAAAGCAGGGAATGGGGGGGAAAAGAATGGTTAGAAAGAAATTGACCGAAGAATTTCAAAGACTAGCTCTGTCAAGATTAGAAGTTTACACAATCTGTGACGAATATGAGCTGACTGGGTCCATTCCACAATGCACAGAAAAATGGTCGATCGGCCAGTGTTACTAGAGAAGAAAATAAAATGCCTGCAGCTCAAGCGTTCACTCAAGTTACTTTCTTATTCATCTTCGTAGACAGACAGACAGACAGACAGATAGATAGATAGATAGATAGATAGATAGATAGATAGATAGATAGATAGATAGATAGATAGATAGATAGATAGATAGATAGATAGATAGATAGATAGATAGATAAATATAAGATGGGTTTCTACACAGTTTTCGTATACTAAATTCTCTCACAAAGGTTTAGTCGCTCAGGTGCCCAAGGTTCAAGGCACCGCATAGCTCTTAAACACACATGGTGTTAGCCATGACTACACCTGAGTGGTACATAACCTGTAATATAAATACCAGTTATGTACTGGGATCAATTCAATCATCTCCAAACCGTTTCTCATACAACTCATGGTTTTCGAACATTTTAAGAATATTCAAAAAACAAACATAATAATAATAATGATAATAAACAATCCTTATTCAGGGACATCAGAGTTGTTCGAGGCCACTCGTCGTTATAAGGGGACAAAACCTCCCGCTCAATATATTAATCCTTTGAATGCAGAGAGCAAATGAACCCGCTCAAAACGTTGTTACCTATAAGGGCGGAAGGCAGTTTTACTCCCATGGCTTTGAAGAAAAAACTCTCCTTATAGGCGCAGATATGACTATGTGGTGAGAAGCTCGCTTCTCCAACCACTATACCCTCGGGCCAACCAAAGCCTTGTAGGTGAATTTGGGAGACGGAAACTGAAAGAAGCCCATGTACATGTGTTTGTATGTGTGTATCTATGAGTGTGTCTATCGTTGTGTTGCTTCCCCACCCCCACTGCTCAACAAGCGACGTCGGTTTGTGTACGTCCCCGTAACTTAGAAGTTCGGCGAAAGAAGATCGACGGGATAGATACCAGGCTTTTAAAAAATAAATACAGCGATATATTTAAAGTTTTGTTGGTCTTGTTTACACGCAAAACCCTCACAACGAACACGCATGCACACACACACACACACACACACACACACACACACACACACAACATTCTTTGTTCTGTCCTGTACTGTCCATATTGTTCTTCTTAATGTAAACCCACGTGGTTAATAAAGAAATCATCATCATCATCATTATCAAAATTATTATTATTATTATTATTATTATTATTATTATTATTATTATTATTATTATTATTATTACTATTATTATTATTATTATTATTGAGTGGGAAAGGAGTGCATGCCATCAAAGTGACACTGGGGTAAAATATACGAAGCCCAATATACCCATCATGACTACCCGTCTGATAAGAGTACACAAGGCACATGCATCACAATCATATGTGCGCGACATAGTGATCTCATATCAAGATAAACAGCGCATGACCTTGCAGGTGGGGCCCAGTTAGAATTTTCTTCAGGTTGAGTAGCCCATCCCGCTCAAAAGGTCCCTGAATAAGGGTTGTTTAAGGATGTTGAACGAAACACCCATGTTTCCAGGGGTAAATTATTCAAACCCCAAAGAATCCCTCTCAACACATGGATATGATGCTCCCCCACTACTTTTGCTCGTGATCAGAGATGCACATATCGTCTGCCACTAAGGGACATGCTCAACTGGTTACGGTCAAACAACTGACAAGCAAATCTGTGGTATTGAGCAGAATATTTGCTGTAGCCCATCTTTTATACCAAGGCAAAACCATGTACATGATAACACTTCCAATCAGTTAAGATCAGCAGCCATGAGAACCACCGCCTGGTACTGCATCATCATCATCATCATCATCATCATCATCATTATATTATTATTATTATTATTATTATTATTATTATTATTATTATTATTATTATTATCATTGAGTGGATAATTAACACCATTACTTAGTTGACCATGAAATTTAATTACAAAGTCAAAGGGCGAATAATTTCAATGGTAGAACTGTCCTTTCTGAACTATAGAATTTATTGACAATACACGGTCGATCCAGGATCTCTATAAAATCAGAAGAACCTGATGAACTTCGGCTAAAGTTTGCATTAAAATATTTGAATAGATGACAGCAAACTTTGGTCAAAACTCGTAGTGTTTTACAGAAGACGATTAAATATTTGCAGGTCTTCGAATGACAGCGGATTTTTTTTTTTTTTCTCAATTCATTTATTTTTGCCTCGCTTGTTTCGAGGATGTGGAGATATGTGAGCGAGTGGTTAGAGTTATTTCGCTCATTGTTATGCTGTTTTACTTAAATTGTTTTTTTCCAATCGTTAACATTGTAAGCGTGAAAACATGTAGCCTAATGGTTAGAGACGACGAGTTCATTCTTGTTAGGATGTGAGTTCGATTGCAGCAACTTGCTTTCATTTTTACTCTCTCTCTCTCTCTCTCTCTCCTCTCTCTCTCTCTCTCTCTCTCTCTTTCTCTTACTCTTTTACTTGTTTCAGTCATTTGACTGTGGCCGTGTTGGAGCACCGCCCAGGACTTATTCTTTGTAAGCCTAGTACTTATTCTATCGGTCTCTTTTGCCGAAGCGCTAAGTTACGGGGACGTAAACACACAAGCATCGGTTGTCAAGCGATGTTGGGGAACAAACACAGACACACAAACATATACACACATATACATATATATATATATGTATGATATATAATATATATATATATTATATATATATATATATATATATATATATATATATATATATATATATATATATATATATGGTATCAGTAATAAAATAGGGTAAAACTAATTAATTTGGAATAATCAATTAATTTCACCAAGTAGATTTCGGCATGTAAAAGCCTCGTTCGAGGAAAGTTTAAGTAATACTAAGTAATTAAGGGTTTAGCAATGATTTGCCTCACCACACACCGAATTTAGAAATAGCAGTCAAAGAGTTATAGCTATTCTTTCTACTAAAAGGGAGATCTCAGTAAAACCACAGCACTTGAAAGGCAAACACAAACATAACTCTTTGACTGCTATTTCTAAATTCGGTGTGTGGTGAGGCAAATCGTTAAGTAGTATTACTTAAACTTTCCTCGAACGAGGCTTTTACATGCCGAAATCTACTTGGTGAAATTAATTGATTATTCCAAATTAATTAGTTTTACCCTATTTTATTACTGATAACCATATTTCATCCCAGTAAATGACCGCAACATCTTGTCTTGGCTACACGCGGGTGGGAAGGGGTTGCTGACACGAACTTTCATTCACACTTTGAATTTAGTGATACTGGTAACGGTTTTAGCTCGCTCTGATGCTGAGTTGAGATGATGCCTTCTAGTATCTCGAAATTTAATATACAATTATTCATAATTGTAGTGTCCTACGCTGATGAGAGAAGAAGTTGGGTAAGACATAATTATCTAATTTTTATGCTTTCCTAAAACTTAATCTCGAAACGTACGTCCGTAGGTGACTTAAAATTGTATGATAGATTGCCGTCATTTCTTTCTCTCTTGCCTGTTTGTGTTTGCCTTTCAAGTGCTGTGGTTTTACTGAGATCTCCCTTTTAGTAGAAAGAATAGCTATAACTCTTTGACTGCTATTTCTAAATTCGGTGTGTGGTGAGGCAAATCGTTGCTAAACCCTTAATTACTATATAGACTTTTTATATATATATATATATATATATATATATATATATATATATATATATATATATATATATATATATATATATATATTATACAGTTGTGTCTGGAGAGAGTCATTTTCTTTTGTGCCTTATAATGAACACATCACCGGTAAAATAAAATTCCACTTATTTCTTATTTTTATTTTCCTAAAATTTTCGTTGCGTCTATTGAAAAGGTTGAAAATTTTAGGAAAATAAAAATAAGAAATAAGTGAAAATTTTACCGGTGAGTGAGTTACATTATAAGGCACAAAAAGAAAATGACTCTCCCCAGACACAAAAGAATATGCTTCAACACACGAACTCATATAAAGAATCTTGCAAACCAAATCCAAAAACGAAACGTATGTATATACATATATACATATATACGCGGGCTTCTTTCAGTTTCCGTCTACCAAATCCACTCAAAAGGCTTTGGTCGGCCCAAGGATATAGTATAAGACACTTGCCCAAGGTGCCACGCAGTGGGACTAAATCAGGAACCATGTGCTTCGTAAGCAAGCTACTTACGACACAGCCACTCCTACGCCTATATTTTTATTCTTTCTTTACTTTGCTTAAAGAGGTGAATGTAAGTGACCTCGTGATTAAGGTGCTGAGTTCCTGATGATTAGTTTGAGAGTTCGACCGTGACAATGGTTTTTGTTACCTCTGTCTTAGCGAAGGCGGAGATATT